>NC_133655.1:35731760-36007702 GCF_009905375.1 Apium graveolens
TATGAGAGGCATTGGTCTTACACCCCTGACCTGTTCATCCACATAAAATTTCAGGACTTTTACCTGGATCTATTCCTACAGAGAAATTCCCCGGAGCTGGATCATCCCAGTATTTCCAAGAAGTGAGTTGTTGTACTTTGCTGCCCCAAGATGAGTACATTAATACAGATAAGATAGTCAAATAGCCTATATCTCTTTGGAATAAAGAGTTGTTTATATAAAAAATACCTTCCTATTTTTTCTTCTGTTTCTTTAGGATGTAAATTATTAGGCTCAGGCCTAGCATAATCGCATCAATTGTGAATCTCAGTAGTCCCCATTGCCACTCTTACAAACCTTTCATGAAACACAGGTGAGGGAAAAGTCCCTGTTTTTTCGCTGGATTATCAAAATAATTAGGACCTAACTTGTGTCAGATGCTAAAATTATTCTAGTAATCCACTTTCTAAGTAAATTGATATATATATATATATATATATATATTACTAAATCCAAAAAAGTACAAGGTTATTTGCTCAATACAGATGTATTAGAAAATTAAATTAACAAATCCATGATTCTGACCTGTTTGCTAGTGTTTCCACCCTTGAATGATGGCAAACGACCATCATGTATATTAATTACCTCCTTTCCATAAGCTTCTAAGAAATTACCAGACAATACCTGTAGATACAAAGAATTATTACAAAGTAGAAGCTTATTTACGGGTAGAAGGAAAGTGCTTGACTAGTATCAGGTTGTCTTGGGGAAAAGGGGATGATAGGTAGATATGCGCTATAACACACAGACAAATAACCATAATCCTTCTTGTTTGACAGTAAAGGATAATTCTCTCTCTCTGTCCAACTTATCTACAAAAACCATGTCATAAAAACAAGAAAACATAGATAATTAGATTAGAAACCTTAAAATGCTCGCTGAATCTCAAAACTTGTTCAAAAAAACCATTAAAAATTATGAACAAACCTAATTGAACAAATTAAACCTAATTGAACAAACAAATTGAATTGAACAAATAAACTTGTTTAGACCTTAAGGTTTCTAGTAGATGGAGTTTGATTAATTGAAGGTGTTCTTCAATTTAGTGTTTAATTGAAACCCTATGTACTTGCAATCAACTGATATGGTGAGAGAGAGAGAGAGAGGGGAATCAGAGAGATGGAAGAGAGAGAGAGAACCAGAGAGATGGAAGAGAGAGAGAGAGCTGAGAGATATAGCAGACTGAGAGAGAGACGAAAAGAATTTTATCGTAAAGGGGGAAAACGGTTTATTTTTTTGGTTAAGGGGTGTTAGGGCGAAAACACGCGCTAATATTCACGCAAGTATACGCGTTCGCAAGTAATATAGAATACTTTCTAGTTCGTTCCCTCAGAGACTCAGACTAATTTATTGTCTAATTAAACTCACTCACCAATGTATGATTACTTCTCAATGTTAAGATAATAACACTTAAAATTGTTGATCAAATATTAACTATAATTAACTACTTAATTAACCACTTAACTAACACTTCAAATTATTAATAATAAAACACTCATGAGATCATAACTTCATTATTACTTCCTTCTATAGCCATTGTTATTACCTTTAGCATGTGACAGTGATGATATTAATCGAATAACACAAAACTGATAAAAGCCAACTTTCATTGTACTAATACCATTCTACCAAACATCCACAATTAAGATAGAAGTTGAATAGTCATCAATTATGTTGAGTTCCTATATGTCTACAGAAATTGACAACACAACAATTTAAGCACAAGTTATTTCTTTTGATTACATAGGGCAAATAAAACTGTTAGAGTTACCCACTAATCATGCACAACGTACATGAACCTATGCTAGCATGGCAAGTTCTAAATCTCAAGATCCACCGTCGCTTCACAAGAGATTAACACCCTATCTTATATGTTCGCGACGCACATAAGACAAATACGCACAACCAATACTAGATATCATGCAATCATCACACACTAATAGAACTTATCGCCATCATGGGTTCATATGAAATCATGACAAACAACATAAGAAAATAATAACTACACTAATTATATTAAAATCGAGTACGTCACAAGAGTAAATAAGTCAAAGCAAGAAAACTAGCATCCAACGTTACAACGAAACAAGAATCACAAGAATATATGCTTCCTCTTCGTTGCGGTGTGCTAAATCGGTCTTCTTCCTTATCTCCTTTGCTTCTTGCGTAAAACACAATCTAAAACATAATCTCCTTAATAATCTCTGTGAAAACGTCTCAAATCTACCTATATAATAGTCCCATAAAACTCAGATTACATAGAAGTTGGAAGCCACACAGAAGTAGAAGTCTAAAATAATTCAGCTTTTTCCCCGACCTTACGCCGCTCAGCATATCTGCGCGGGCGCGCAGGCTGCTGCGCGGCCGCTCAGCATTGCTGCGCGGGCGCGCAGGACCCTACTGGAAAAATTCCAAGCTTGCTCCGTTTCTTCGCCGTAATCTGCCCATTCCTTTCCTCTCGCAATGGTGAACACATGCCAAGGCTTATTCTTGATGATTCCTCCCCCGAAATGCAACTAATACCCTGAAATGCATAAACACTAGAAAAACGCATCAAATACACAAAATACTTGATTTCAAGACACCAATTTAAGCCATTTTAAGACGTTCTAAGTGGTATAAAATGACACTTATCACACCCCCAAACTTAAATCGATGCTTGTCCTCAAGCGTCACAGACTCAAAAACAAATAAAAATATGCATGAATGCAATCTATATGAAAATGCAACGATCCCCCTTACTATAATTAACCAACCAAATTGTTACCTCTCAACGAATGCAGTTAGACAACTAAAGATCAATAAACTCATGCAAACGGACATACAGCCAGAAACGTGGTGTGTGCAAATGCTTAACAGATATGCTTCGGAACTAGACCAATTACTATGACTAGACTATCTTCAAGGCAATCCTACGATTATACAAAGAATAAAAAATTCTAGGCACAAAGTGATATACAACACTACAAGAACTCTGGAGCTTACTACGGAATCGTGCTTTTTATTTACAACTCAAATGCTTATTTGACCGTGCAATGAGTGAGGTCCACAAAAGACTTATACAATGGTATCCATGTAACGAGCGTTAGGTTAGCGGATCCCAGACTCTAAAAGCCTTAGGTCACTAGGCACAAAGTCCCCTAAGAACTTAATAACTCGAATACCAAAGAGCCCACTCTTGATCAATTATGCAAATTTTTTTTTTTTATAACTTCTGAGCAAGTGCGTTTCGCTCCATCTTGCTCAACCCTAGACTACTCGCAACATAAGCGAGCCGGCTACTAGCCATTTAACGCCTAGCCACAACTAGCAACAACTTCCATATTTTTTTCTCCAAAAATTTTTCTTTTTCATGTTTTTATCACTAAGAACCTATAATCGAATTCTAAGCATAATAAATAGATTGACCTTGAAAACAACCAAATCATAACAACAATCTAGCCCTTACGCATTCTTTAAGACTTAGTGGACTTACAATTGTTTCTAGCATGCATATCAACCTACACAACTTAATATCACTTTAATGCTATCACTACATTCGCATCAATATCACAATTCAGTCGATAAATCATTGCAAAAGGGATCATAGTAAATGCATGAGCTACATGACATTCATAAAAAAAACTATATGGCATACATTATGCAACTATATGAACTAAACTATCATAAATATGCAACTAAATGACACACACACAAATATTCCTTAACTACCACCCCCAAACTAAAAATCTTCACTGTCCTCAGTGAAAGTAGTAGAAAGGAACACAGGGTATACCTACTCGGAGTCATCATCATCATCACCCTCAGTGGGTGGAGTATCAGGCGGCGGGTATGCAGAGTCCTCACCAAAAACTGGCCACTGGATATCAGCTCCAAGGCCTCGAAAAGCAGTCCCTAATGCAAGGGTGAGCTCCTGAGCAAACCTGCTCTGCGTCTCATACATGGCATCCATCCGTCGTGAAAGCCTCCTATACTGGGCATCACCCATCCCAGCACCCTCCTGAGCTCTCGAAGAACCAGCCTCACCACGCCCTGGCCTAGCCATAGTAGCACCTCGTGCTGGACGTCCTCCTGGAAGACGATAACCCAGCCCATGCTCCTCAGGCTCACCACCGGTCCACTCCTGCATCCCATTCAGAGTACCAGAATCTATCGGAGCTGCTGGCAACTGCAACTGCTCATGAGCCGGCCAGTTCACTCCTACTGCTCGGCATAGCTTCGTAACCGTGGATGCATAAGGGATGTTCATATGCTTTGCTCCCCTCAAAAACTTCAGAATTCCTTGGTAGATAAACTCATCAAGGTCCACATAGTACTCATCATGCAGAATTCCCCACAACAACTGTGCTCTCTCAACTGTGACCTCGTGTACATGTGAAGAAGGCAAAATATTAGCACATATAAATGCATTCCATGCACGGGCATACCTGTTCATGGCGATCGCCGGAAAGTGACGATACTCATTATTGGATGGACTGCGGTTCCAAACTGTGCCCGGTCGACAGAGAGTCGCACAAATCAAATCCAAGTCAAAATCCTCAGCAGTCTTTTCATTCCAGTTCTCCTCCTCGGGCTTTCTCTCTCGCTGTCCAATCACACGGCGAATCGCCGCAGGATGATAATCAACTGTAAGCCCACGGACTACAGAAAACCCATTCTTTTCAGCCTTCGCGTTCGCGTAGAACTCGCGAACAACGCTCATCGGTACTGCTTCGGGTGACTCATAAAAAGCTATCCACCCCTTCTCTGCAATCATGGGCAACAACTCACCATCCCTCCCTGATGGTAAAAACCCCCTCTCTTTCAGAATCGGCTTCCCCAACAGCCTAGTGTACTCCTCCTCCGCAGCTCTGTCAGTTAACCGAGGTCTTGCAGCAGTACCCCTCGATGAATCAGCACTAGGAACTGTGTTGCTGCTGTCAATAGTGCGTGCTCTCTTGGGTTCCATTGATTCGTGAATACAAGTGTGTAAGAACTGATTTTTGATGTTTGTGAGAGGGTTTAAGTGTAGGAAGTTTTGTGAGAGATATGTAGGATAGGTGTATGTATATATAGGGTATGGATTAGATTAGGGTTTGGGAATTAAGGGATAAAATGATGGGGTAGTGGGAATAATTCGTGGGTTTATGGGCTATAACTGTTTTTGTGTTTTTTTTTTTTTTTCTGAACTGTAAAAAAAATCTGGAACTCGACCCCTGCGCGGCCGCTCAGCATATCTGCGCGGGCGCGCAGCAAGCTGCGCGGCCGCTCAGCATAGCTGCGCGGGCGCGCAGAGGGTCTCTGGAATTTTTTTTTTCAGCCCCTGTTTTCTGATTTTTTTGTGTTTTTGGATAGGTTATTAACTTCTAAGGGTTCCTGTAACAACAATTCATGGGTTGCCTCCCACGCAGCGCTTCTTTTTCGTCATTAGCTTGACGTTCCGTACCTTTCTCAAGTAGTCAACAAAATGGCACTAACCACCTCTCGGTTTGCCATGTCCCCATAGTAGTGCTTCAACCGCTGACCGTTAACCTTGAATGCTTGGTCCGAATCATTCTCAAAAATTTCCACCGCTCTATGTGGAAACACAGTTTTGACAATAAAAGGTCCAGACCATCTTGATTTCAACTTCCCAGGAAAAAGTCGGAGCCGAGAGTTGAATAACAGAACTTGTTGCCCTGGCACAAATAACTTAGGATGTAGCTTCCTATCGTGCCACCTCTTCACCTTTTCCTTATACATTTTGTTATTCTCGTATGCTTGAAGTCGAAATTCATCAAGTTCATTAAGCTGAAGCATTCTTTTCTTACCAGCTGCATTTAAATCCAGGTTCAATTTCTTCAATGCCCAGTAGGCTTTATGCTCAAGCTCCGCCGGTAGATGACATCCCTTACCGTACACCAACTGAAACGGTGACATCCCAAGTGGAGTTTTGTATGCTGTTCTGTAAGCTCAAACAGCTTCATCGAGCTTTAAAGACCAATCCTTCCTTGACGGACAAATAACCTTCTCTAGAATACGCTTTATCTCTCTGTTAGACACTTCCGCTTGACCATTTGTTTGCGGATGATAGGCAGTAGCTACTCGATGATTCACATTATAACGCTGCATCATAGAAGTGAACTTACGGTTACAAAAATGCGATCCTTCATCACTTATGATTACCCGAGGCGTTCCAAACCTTGTGAAAATTTGCTTATGAAGAAAATTTAGTACTACCTTTGCATCATTTGTCGGTAAAGCTTTAACTTCGACCCATTTTGAGACATAATCGACTGCCAGCAAGATGTACTGATTATTGCAAGACGAGATAAAAGGCCCCATGAAATCGATTCCCCACACATCAAAGACCTCGACTTCAAGCATCACATTTAATGGCATCTCATCCTTCCTTGACAAATTTCCCACTCTTTGGCAACGATCACACCTTAAAACAAACTGATGAGCATCCTTGAACAAAGTAGGCCAGAAAAAACCTGCTTACAGAATACGAGCTGCCGTCTTCTCACCTCCATAGTGTCCACCATAAACCGTGGAATGGCAGTCTCGTAATATCCCCTCCGTCTCACAGAACGGGATACATCTCCTGATGATCTGGTCAGCTCTCTGTCTAAACAAATATGGTTCATCCCACATATACCACTTCACCTCATGCAGAAACTTCTTCTTTTGAGCGGATGTCAAATTAAGAGGCATTATATTGCTGACGAGATAGTTTACAATATCTGCAAACCATGGTTCTTCCTCCTGAATTGCAAACAACTGCTCATCCGGAAAAGATTCATTGATTAACGTCCTATCTTGTGAAGTAGAACCGGGATTCTCCAACCTAGAGAGATGGTCAGCTACTTGATTCTCAGTACCTTTTCTATCTTTGATCTCTAACTCAAATTCCTGAAGTAAAAGCACCCAACGAATGAGTCTCGGCTTCGAATCCTTCTTAGAAACCAGATAGCGAATAGCTGCATGATCAGTGAATACTGTTACTTTCGTACCAAGCAGATAAGATCGAAATTTCTCAAAGCCAAAGACTATAGCTAAAAGCTCCTTCTCAGTAGTGGTGTAGTTCAATTGGGCCCCATTTAAAGTCTTACTCGCATAGTAGACCACATGGAAGATATTTTTCTTGCGCTGTCCCAGAACTGCACCTACCGCATAATCACTCGCATCACACATCATCTCAAACGGTTCTATCCAATCTGGTGCTGTAATAACTAGTGCAGTGATCAAACTCTTCTTGAGAGTCTCGAATGCTGCCAAACATTCATCATCAAATTTGAAAGGCACATCTTTCTCAAGCAAATTGCACAACGGCTTAGATATCTTTGAAAAGTCCTTGATGAATCGCCGATAAAAAGCCGTATGACCAAGAAAACTACGGATTCCTTTCACAGAATTGGGTGGGGGAAGATTTTCAATGACTCCCACCTTGGCCTTGTCCACCTCCAGACCCTTGCTAGAGACCTTATGCCCAAGGATAATGCCTTCACGCACCATAAAATGACATTTCTCCCAATTAAGCACCAAATTACTTTCCACGCATCTTTTGAGTACGACGCGCAGATTATTCAAACATTCATCATATGAGCGTCCAAAGACGGAGAAGTCATCCATGAACACTTCGACGTTATTTCCAATCATGTCAGAGAATATAGCCATCATACATCTCTGAAAGGTGGCCGGGGTGCCACATAACCCAAACGAAACTCTACGAAAAGCAAATGTGCCAAATGGACAAGTGAAGGTAGTCTTTTCCTGATCCTCTGGTGCAATACAAATCTGATTATACCCAGAATAACCATCCAGAAGACAAAAATACTCATGTCCCGCCAATCTGTCAAGCATTTGATCAATAAATGGAAGAGGAAAGTGATCCTTCCTTGTGGCTTTGTTCAATTTCCTATAATCCATGCATACTCTCCATCCTGTAACTGTTCGAGTAGGGATGAGCTCATTCTTTTCATTTGCGACCACAGTGATACCTCCTTTCTTAGGTACACATTGTACGGGGCTCACCCACGAGCTGTCAGAAATAGGATAAATGATGCCTGCATCTAGTCATTTCAGAATTTCTTTCTTTACCACCTCCTTCATGATCGGATTCAGTCTTCGCTGCTGTTCCACAGTTGGCTTACTACCTTCCTCTAACAGAATTTTATGCATACAATATGAAGGACTTATCCCCTTGATGTCTGCTATGGTCCATCCTATAGCCGATTTGAATTCTCTCAAAATCCTTAAGAGCTTGTCTTCCTCACTACCTGAAAGGTCAGCTGAAATAATAACAGGTAACGTAGATGAATCACCTAAAAAAGCATACCTCAAGTGTTCAGGTAATGATTTGAGCTCCAAGGTAGGTGCTTCCTCTATTGATGGTTTGAGCTTCCCTTCAGCGTTCTTGAGGTCAGAAGTACCAAGAGATTCAAATGGTATATCCAGCTTTCGCTTCCAGGGAGAAGCGTTCAGATATTGTAATTGCTCGTTGCTATCTTCATCATCACTGTCAAATTCCCCCACTAAGGCCTTTTCCAATGCATCAGACATTAGCATGTGCTCGAGTTCCGAAGTAACCGCGGAATCAATCACATCCACTTTTAAGCACTCCTCATCTTCTGTAGGGAATTTCATTGCCTTGAATACGTTGAAGGTCACATCCTGATCTTGGACCCGCATAGTAAGTTCCCCTTTTTGCACATCTATCAAGGTACGACCAGTAGCCAAGAAAGGCCTCCCTAAGATTATGGGAATCTTCTTATCTTCCTCAAAATCCAGAATAACAAAATCTGCAGGAAAGAAGAGCTTATCCACCTTGACGAGCACATCCTCAACTATGCCCCTTGGGTAAGTAATGGAACAGTCAGCCAATTGTAGCGACATGTATGTGGATTTTGGATCAGGCAGATCCAGCTTCTTAAAGATCGACAAAGGCATTAGATTAATGCTTGCTCCCAAATCACAAAGGCACTTGTCAAAAGTTAGATTGCCAATGGTGCAAGGAATGGTGAAGCTTCCTGGATCTTTCAGTTTTGGCGGTAACTTTTGCTGCAGAACAGCGCTGCATTCTTCCGTGAGAGCAACGGTTTCAAGGTCATCCAGTTTCACCTTCCTTGAAAGAATAGTCTTCATAAACTTCGCATAACTAGGCATTTGTTCCAGAGCCTCAGCAAAAGGTATATTGATGTGAAGTTTCCTGAACACCTCCAGAAACTTCCCGAACTGTCTATCCAGCTTTTGTTGCTGCAATCTCTTAGGAAAAGGTGGTGGAGGATAGAGCTGTTTCTCCCCTGTATTAGCCTCAGGCAGAGTGTGTTCAACAGTAGTCTTCCTTGGTTCCGCCGCTTTCTCCTTTTGCTTAGATTCTTCATCTCTAACTTCAGCTTCGACTTCTTTTGCCTTTTCAGCATCAGCTACTTTTCCAGACCTTAAGGTAATAGCCTTGACTTGCTCTTTAGCTTCCTTCCTGCCTGGTACTTCCGTGTCACTGGGAAGAGTGCCAGGTTGACGATTGAGCACTGCATTGGCTAATTGACCGATTTGATTTTCCAAGGTCTTGATAGAAACCGCCTGACTCTTGCACAACAACTTAAGTTCCTCAAAATCAGCACTAGTAGGTGCAGCTGCACTTCCCTGTTGAGGATATGATTGCCTTGTAGCATACTGCTGTGGTTGCTGGAATCCAGGTGGGTTAAACTGTTTACTCACTCCTTGCTGATATGTTGGCTGAATCGCATTCTGATTATTCCCCCAGCTGAAATTTGGATGATTTCTGTTATTAAGATGATAGGTCGCTGGCACAGGCTGCTGTTGTCGCTGATAATTATTCACATACTGAACAGATTCGTTGACAAGAGAACACTGATCCGTAGCATGAGAACCTGCACAAAGCTCACAAACCATAGCTATTTGATTAACTCCATACGTAGCCAGAGAATCGACCTTCATTGATAGCGCTTGGAGCTGGGCTGCAATAGCGGTGGCTGCATCAACTTCCAGAATACCTGCTACCTTGCCTGACGTCATCCTCTGAGTTGGGTTTTGATGCTCATTTGCAGCCATCGTCTCTATAAGATTATACGCCTCAGTATAGCTTTTAGCCCATAAGGCGCCTCCAGCTGCTGCATCGAGCATGGGCCGAGATTGGGCCCCCAAACCATTATAGAAACCAGTGATCACCATCCAATCCGGCATTCCATGATGTGGACATTTTCTCAACATTTCCTTGTAGCGTTCCCAAGCCTCGCACATAGATTCTGTAGGTTGCTGCGCAAACTGAGTAAGAGCACTCCTCATAGCAGCAGTCTTTGCCATTGGATAAAACTTCACCAGAAACTTTTGCGCAAGATCTTGCCACGTAGTGATGGACCCAGCTGGTTCAGAATGTAACCAGTCTTTAGCCTTATCCCTCAGTGAGAATGGAAAAAGCCTCAACTTGATAGCCTCATCAGTCACGCCATTATACTTAAAAGTGCTGCAGATCTCGACAAAATTTCTTATGTGCATGTTGGGGTCTTCAGTTGCCGCTCCTCCAAAAGAAACAGAATTCTGCACCATCTGAATAGTGCCCGGTTTGATTTCAAAGGTGTTAGCTTGAATAGCCGGATGAAGGATGCTTGACTGAATATCATCAATTTTAGGCCGAGAAAAATCCATAAGAGCTGGATCAGCTTGAACAATACGATCTCCCATGTTTACTGGTTCAATCTGCTCAGCTCCTGAATCCGAATCCTCAAAATCTAACTTCTCCGGAATATCAAGAACTTCGTCTGTCTCCTCAGTTGTATCTAAAGTCCTCTTGCGAGCACGAGAACGAGTTTGCATAAATGCTTGCTAAAGTACCTGAAACACAACTGAAAAGAGTAAGTAACTATTACGTCCTAATCACTGAGTCCTAATGACCAATGATGGTAAGCACATAAAATAAACAAATACGCCGAGTCCCCGGCAGCGGCGCCAAAAACTTGTTAGGGCGAAAACACGCGCTAATATTCACGCAAGTATACGCGTTCGCAAGTAATATAGAATACTTTCTAGTTCGTTCCCTCAGAGACTCAGACTAATTTATTGTCTAATTAAACTCACTCACCAATGTATGATTACTTCTCAATGTTAAGATAATAACACTTAAAATTGTTGATCAAATATTAACTATAATTAACTACTTAATTAACCACTTAACTAACACTTCAAATTATTAATAATAAAACACTCATGAGATCACAACTTCATTATTACTTCCTTCTATAGCCATTGTTATTACCTTTAGCATGTGACAGTGATGATATTAATCGAATAACACAAAACTGATAAAAGCCAACTTTCATTGTACTAATACCATTCTACCAAACATCCACAATTAAGATAGAAGTTGAATAGTCATCAATTATGTTGAGTTCCTATATGTCTACAGAAATTGACAACACAACGATTTAAGCACAAGTTATTTCTTTTGATTACATAGGGCAAATAAAACTGTTAGAGTTACCCACTAATCATGCACAACGTACATGAACCTATGCTAGCATGGCAAGTTCTAAATCTCAAGATCCACCGTCGCTTCACAAGAGATTAACACCCTATCTTATATGTTCGCGACGCACATAAGACAAATACGCACAACCAATACTAGATATCATGCAATCATCACACACTAAAGTATTAAACAATTAACTAAAGAATTCCATAATAAATCCGTTGTAATCCCATGATCACGATTAGCCCATAATAGAACTTATCGCCATCATGGGTTCATATGAAATCATGACAAACAACATAAGAAAATAATAACTACACTAATTATATTAAAACCGAGTACGTCACAAGAGTAAATAAGTCAAAGCAAGAAAACTAGCATCCAACGTTACAACGAAACAAGAATCACAAGAATATATGTTTCCTCTTCGTTGCGGTGTGCTAAATCGGTCTTCTTCCTTATCTCCTTTGCTTCTTGCGTAAAACACAATCTAAAACATAATCTCCTTAATAATCTCTGTGAAAACGTCTCAAATCTACCTATATAATAGTCCCATAAAACTCAGATTACATAGAAGTTGGAAGCCACACAGAAGTAGAAGTCTAAAATAATTCAGCTTTTTCCCCGACCTTGTGCGGCCGCTCAGCATATCTGCACGGGCGCGCAGGCTGCTGCGCGGCCGCTCAGCATTGCTGCGCGGGCGCGCAGGACCCTACTGGAAAAATTCCAAGCTTGCTCCGTTTCTTCACCGTAATCTGCCCATTCCTTTCCTCTCGCAATGGTGAACACATGCCAAGGCTTATTCTTGATGATTCCTCCCCCGAAATGCAACTAATACCCTGAAATGCATAAACACTAGAAAAACGCATCAAATACACAAAATACTTGATTTCAAGACACCAATTTAAGCCATTTTAAGGCGTTCTAAGTGGTATAAAATGCCACTTATCAAGGGGGAATAATTGGGAAATAAACGGGGGAACGTTTCCGCGTGTTTTTTTTTAATTTTTTTAAGTTAACTATCGACAACGGTTGTAAAATACAACCGATGTCTATAAAACAAAGACATCGGTTATATAAAAAACCGATGTCTAACTAACGTTTTTCATTTTTGAAAAATAACTATAGACAACGGTTATTTTCTTGACCGATGTCTAAAATAAGTAGTAACATCGGTTTTAAAATAACCGATATCTAAAGGAACTTTAACATCGGTCGTCTGAGCAACCGATGTCTAAGGACCGATGTCTATTGACAGAATTCTAGTAGTGATATCCGCTATGTATCTGATTGGGGATTTGTGAATTATATGAAAGCATGATTGATTGATACAACGGTTTTTATAAAATGATTAGTATGCTAAAAATTGGACTCTGGTATTACGCAGCACACTACAATATTGTTTTCACAAAGCATGCTAATTAGTTGATAGGGATAAATAAATTATGATTGTATAATTAAATACTGCATTAATTGTACAAGTTGTGGGCTGCTAGGCCCAATAAAAAGATATTTGATACTCAGACCAGAAAGGTTAAGCCTGATGGACCAGATCAGGCCTGATGGAATAAAAAAGGCCCAAAAGCCCTAATTATTAATTAATTAATAAGGGAAAAATCAGCAATTGAGAAGAGTTCCGATAAGGATATAAATCCTTATAGATTAGCCTCAAGGGGACCCAAAAGGATAAGGAATCAGCTTCCTACTTCCTAGGACTCCTAAGTCTATCCTAATTCAGAGGCTTGTCCACCAAGTCTCCTATACCAAGTCCAATTCAAGGACTCCCACATCTATATAAGGGGCCTCACCCCACAAATCAGAACTATATTTTTTGGCTTGATTCTCTAATTCACAGAGATACGTAGGCATCTCGTAAAGGCAGAATTAAGCTACGACACACGAGAGCAGCCATTAAAGGCCTTGAGCTCCCGAATCTTAGTAATAAATACAGCAAATAATAACCTTAGCTTTTTATCCATAATATTTGGCGCCGTCTGTGGGAAATACAACAACAACCATGGCGAGAACACGGAGAACAATTGGAGCTCTAGAGGAAGGAACACCATCAGAGACAACCCAGGTGATTTCATCAACCGTGGAGGTTCCTCCCCATTCAACTTATGCATCTACTCAGGAGGAAGCCCAGACAGGGGCAACTCAACCCCAGCTACAAGGGACAACTCCCCTGATTCAAGGTACGAATCCTCAAGTTCAACAAATACATATACCTGTGAATTCTCGACCCGTTGGGTATAAATATTTAACTATGGTTACTACTAACCCCCCTTATGGGATGCCCCTTCACCCTGAGGTTGGAGGAAGCGGATATGTTGGGCGAAGTGAAGCACGAGGGCGGTCGCCCCCCTATATACGAGGTTTGGGTCCTATCCCTGAGGATCGGGAATTTTCTGGTCCATACACTGAGAGAGACTCCGAATCTTCGGATGATGAAGTGGCCCCGAGAAGGAGGCATCCTGGAAAAGAGCCAATGGCCGATGGAAAGCAACGCCCCCAGAGCACCCCAGGGGCGAATCCCCAAGAAGTGCAGGAAAGGATCAGGGCTCATGAGGCTGAAATCCAAAGGCTGAGGCGTGATTTGGAGGCTCACCAGGCCACCAGACCCCAGATACCTCCTAGGGGGAGAAATCCTCCTCCTGTCATAGACCTGGATGGTCCGGTAAGAAGAAGGGCTGCTGTCCCAAGAACTGATCCAAGCAATCTCCTTCCCCTTGGAGATCCTGATGATCCAACTCCACCCTTCACAGAAGAGATAATGAATGCCCATATCTCGAGGAAATTCAAGATGCCCACTATCAAAGCCTATGATGGCACGGGAGATCCCGCTAATCATGTTAGGACATTCTCTAATGCACTGCTGCTGCAACCCGTGAATGATGCTATAAAGTGTCGGGCCTTCCCTCAAACCCTGTCGGGTATGGCTCAAAGATGGTACAGTCGCCTGCCCCCAAATTCTATTGATCGTTCAGAGAATTAAGTCAGGCTTTTATTAAGCAATTCATCAGTGGAAGAGTCCATGAGAAAAGTTCAGCATCTCTATGGGTCTTGTGCAGGGAGCTAAGGAATCCTTGAGAGATTACCTGAATCGTTTTACAAAGGAGGCTTTAAAAGTCCCAGACCTTGATGATAAGGTAGCCATGATAGCACTGCAATAAGGAACCAGGGATGAGTTTTTCAAGATGTCCTTGGCCAAACGTCCCCCTGAAAACATGTTGCAACTCCAAGAGAGGGCAGGGAAGTATATCAAGGTTGAAGAAAGCATGAGGAAGACCGTAGTGAGTAATGAGCCCACTGGAGGCAAGAAGCGAAAAACTGATCTGGAGTATATCGCTAAGGACAAATATCCTAGAACCGAACAAAACCCTGATTCAACCCCCAAGAAGGGAGGACCTGGGCAAAAGTTCACTGAATACGCTAAGCTGAGTGCTCCTAGAAGTCAGATTTTGATGGAGATTGAGAAAGATAGAGATATTCACTGGCCTAAGCCCTTGAAGGCTGATCCCGCCAAGCTAGATAAGATCAAGTATTACAGGTTTCACAAGGATGTTGGTCATGACACCGATGAGTGTAGGCAATTGAAAGATGAAATTGAGTTTTTGATTCGAAAAGGAAGGTTGAACAAGTATACTGGAGATGGAGGGGACAGAAATAATAATGGAAGGAAGAATTTTGAAGATCGTAGGAGGGACCAAGATGATCAGGGGCAGAATCCCCAACCCAGAGGGCCGGTTATAAATGCAATTTTTGGAGGACCGCGACGCCCTCGAGGGCCAGTGATAAACACGATCTTTGGAGGTCCAACTGCTGTTGGATTGTCCAAAAATTCCAGAAAGGCATATACTAGGGAGGTTATGCATATTGTTGGAGAAGCCCCGAAGAGGGCCAGGACAGAAGTAACATTGGCTTTTGATGATTCCGACCTAGAGGGTGTGAAGTTTCCCCATGACGACCCGCTGGTCATAACACCGATAATAGGAAATAGCCCGGTTAAGAGGGTCCTTGTGGATAATGGTGCTTCTGTGGATATCTTGCTCCACGACACCTTTCTAAGAACGAGATATAACGACTCCCAGTTGACACCAACCGACATGCCGATATATGGATTTGCTGGAGTAGAATGTCCTATGGAAGGGATAATTAAATTGCCAACCACCATAGGTACGGAACCAAGGCAAGCAACGCAGATGCTGGATTTCGTGGTGGTAAAGGCTAGTTCAACTTATAATGCTATCATGGGGAGAACAGGGATACATGCCTTCAAGGCAGTCCCCTCTTCCTACCATTCAGTCATGAAGTTTCCCACCCGAAACGGGATTGGAGAAGAGAGAGGAGATCAAAAAATGGCTAGAAGCTGTTATGTGGCCTCTTTGAGGGCAGATGGAGTCGGGGGGGCAGGTTCTTCCTATTGAAGATATGGATGTTCGAGAAAATGATGAGAATAGAGGAAGGCCAGCAGAAGAATTGGTTTCGGTTCCTTTAGACCCCGAGAATCCTGAGAGGATGACTTTCATTGGAGCCACATTAGAGGAGCCTCTTAGAGGGAAGTTAGTGAAATTTTTACAAGAAAATAGTGATGTGTTTGCATGGTCAGCAGCTGATATGCCAGGCATAGACCCGGAGTTAATTACTCACAAGCTAAACGTGGATCCAAGCCGGAAGACAGTGAAACAAAAGAAAAGAAATTTTGCCCCGGAAAGACAAGAGGCTATAAAACAGGAAGTAGAAAAGCTCTTAGAGGCTGGTTTCATTGAGGAGATTCAATTTCCGGAGTGGTTAGCAAACCCTGTAATGGTAAAGAATGCTAATGGAAAGTGGAGGATGTGTATAGACTTCACTGATCTGAATGATGCATGCCCCAAAGACTGTTTCCCGCTGCCTAGAATTGATACTTTGATTGATGCCACTGCTGGACATGAGATGCTGAGTTTCATGGATGGATTTAGCGGATACAATCAGATCAAAATGCATAAGGATGACATTCCAAAGGTATCATTTATCACTGACTTTGGTGTTTATTGTTATCTTGTTATGGCATTTGGTCTCAAGAATGCAGGAGCCACCTATCAGAGGATGGTGAATAAAATTTTTAAGGATCTTATTGGGAAGACTATGGAAGTCTATGTTGATGACATGCTAGTCAAGAGTCTAGTAAAGACTGATCATATAACCCATTTGAGGGAAGCTTTTGAGGTCCTAAGGTACCACAAGATGATGTTGAATCCAACGAAGTGTGCTTTCGGAGTAGGATCTGGAAAATTCTTGGGATTGATGGTCTCAAAGAGGGGAATTGAGGCCAACCCCGATAAAATAAAGGCAATCTTGGATATGGAACCACAAAAAACTGTCAAGGATGTACAGAAGCTCACAGGAAGGGTTGCGGCGCTAGGACGATTCATCTCCAAGTCAGGAGACAAGTGCTTGTCATTCTTCAAGTCATTAAAGAACATTAAAGACTTTGTATGGAGTGAGGAAAATCAGAAGGCATTTGAAGAGTTAAAGAAGTATATGGGCCAGGCCCCGTTGTTGGCCAAGCCAGTTCTGAGTGAAGTTTTATTCTTGTACTTGGCTGTTTCAGAGAGCGCGTTGAGCGCGGTGTTGGTTAAGGAGGAACTGAAAGTCCAGAAACCCGTATACTATGTCAGCAAAATCTTGCATGGTGCAGAGTTGAATTATTTGACTATTGAGAAATTCGCTTTAGCCTTGGTAATGGCTTCAAGAAAGCTGCGTCCTTATTTTCAAGCTCACCAGATTGAAGTGCTAACAAATCAGCCACTAAGAAACATCATTCACAGTCCCAAGGCAAGTGGGAGACTGATTAAGTGGGCAATAGAGTTGGGAGAGTTCGATCTCAAGTATAAGCCACGTACGGCCATAAAAGCCCAGGCACTAGCTGACTTCGTGGTGGAATGTACCATACCCAACCAAGAAGTCGGGGGGCAGGAAGATACCATACCTCAAGACAAGGGAGTCGACAATGGGGACAAGGAGAAAGAATATTGGGTTCTCTATTTTGATGGAGCATCAAAAACAAATTCCAGTGGAGCAGGGTTGATTTTGCAAAGCCCTGATGGATTCTTAATTGAGTATGCTATGAAGCTAGACTTCCCAACCACAAAAAATGAGGCAGAGTATGAAGCCCTGATTGCTGGCCTTGGTCTAGCTGGGACACTTAGAGTCAAAAACTTAAAGGTCCGTGGAGACTCGAAGCTGATCATATCCCAGGTAAAGGGAGAATTTGAGGCAAGGGATGATACGATGGCTAAGTATGTTTGCCTAGTAAGGGCTGTGATGACCCAATTTAATGAATGCCATGTTGAACACATTCCAAGGGAAGAAAATGCTAAAGCAGATGCGCTATCAAAGTTTGCTTCATCTGAGATTGAAGAAAGTTCAGGAAGTGTGTACTTCCGTGTTTTGAAGACACGAAGCATAGATGTTAAGCTTGTGGCTCCCATAGGCTTGGGGACGTCATGGATTGATCCCATCAAGGCTCATATTCAGACCGGTTGGTTGCCAAGTGATGCAACTGAGGCACGGAAGTTAACTATTCGAGCACTAAGTTACTCCTTAATAGATGGAATTATGTATAAGAGATCTTTCGTGGTTCCTTACTTGAGGTGTCTCAGGCCCGACGAGGCACGCTTGGCTCTTGAGGAAGTGCATGAAGGTATTTGTGGGCAACACTTGGGGGGCAGGGCCTTGGCTCATAAGATAACCCGTTTAGGCTTCTATTGGCCAGAAATGATGGCTGATGCCAAAGAATATGTGAAGAAGTGTGATCGCTGTCAGAAGCATGCACTAGTTGTTAGACAACCCCCCGAGATGCTGACCTCTATCAACTCGCCTATTCCCTTTGCCATGTGGGGGATGGATATTCTAGGGCCTTTTCCTATGGCCACGGCACAAAGGAAATTTCTGATTGTAGCCATTGATTATTTCACCAAGTGGATCGAAGCCAAACCCTTGGCCAAAATCACAACTAAGTAGGTTGCACAATTCCTGTAGGAAAACATTATGTGTCGATATGGAATTCCCCGTATCCTCGTCACTGACAATGGAGCACAATTCAACAATGAGGAATTCAAGAAGTATTGTGAAGAAAATGAAATTGAATTACGATTCACCTCTGTGGCTCACCCGCAAGCCAATGGGCAAGCAGAAGTAGCAAATCGGATAATCCCGGATGGACTAAAGAAGAGGATTGAGAAGTCAAGAAATAATTGGGTGGATGAGATACTTCCCATATTATGGGCCTATAGGACTACTTGTAGAGTCATGACATGAGCAACTCCTTTCATGTTGGCATATGGGGGCAGAAGCAGTAGTTCCCGTGGAGATATCACATTCCTCTCCAAGGATTCAGGCTTTCAACGCAGAAGAAAATGAGGAAGGGCAGAGGTTAGCCCTGGATCTGATCGATGAAGTGCGAGATAAGGCACATGCAAAGATAGTAGAATATCAGAAAAAGGCTTCATTCTACTACAACCTAAGGGTTAAAGAAAGGTTTTTTAAACAAGGCGATCTAGTCTTGAGGAAGATAGAAGCATCTGGTGTAGGACAAAAAGGGAAGCTTTCCCCGAATTGGGAAGGGCCGTACAGAGTCAAGAGTGTTCAAGGTAGAGGAACCTACAAGCTAGAGACTATGGGTGGATTTGAAGTCCCGAGAACTTGGCATGCACAAAACCTGAAGGTTTACTATGTGTAGGGCAGCCGGATACGATTCTCACTCGTCAGGATGGCGAGTAGGTTGAAAAGCACCTTGAAGCTTTGCTTGCTTAGGATTTATATGTTTTAGTTTTATTACGAAGTTTATTATTACTTGTGTAAGGGACGAATCCCAGACAATTTTATGAAATTTATGAGTTCTTCAAAGTATGTTTGTGGCCTAACAAATAAAAATCAAATGCATGAATGCAAGCATAGAAGGTGATAAATGAAATAGATCTGATAGATATTACAAAAATTCGATAAATAAAGTCTCGAAAATAGGATAAAAAACAACAAGCCACGCAGGGCTGAAAAAGCTCTAAGGAGCTGAAGTACCCTCGGCATCCATATCATCGTCCTCTCCGCTCTCGCTGGATGTCTCTGTCGTCTCGGAGGAGGAGGAAGAGCTATCGTCCTCAGCTGGTCTGGAAGAAGACTCGGGAGGAGGAAGGAGTGGATCCTGAGGAACATGGTCCGAGACAACTACTCGGGTACGAAACCTCTGTAGCAAAGCCTCGTCATCAGGGCAGATGTAGTCCGCCGGGTTAATATCAGGACAAGCCTCGTTCACGGTCCCAAGGGCCATATCCCAACCAGTCCTAAAAAACCCGGGAAAGACTGAATCATCCCTAATCCTCATGGATTGGGCAAACTCCTCCGAGTCCAGATAGTTGTCTATAGCTTTATCCTTCTCCGCCCGAAGTACCACCAGCTCGGCGTTAGACTCTCCGAGTTCTTCCTCCTTGCGCTTGAGCTTCTTCTCCAGGGTAGCATACTTCTTCTCCAGGGTAGCATACTTCTTCTGTTGCCTCCTGAGGGCATTATCGGCCTTATCAGAAGCCCGCTTCCATGATTCGGCTTGCCTCACAGCGCCTTGAAAGCAGGCGTTAGACTGAAACAAAGCAATTAACAAAGTATAAGGCAAGAAAATGCTACAAGAATGAAAAATAAGTTCAAAAAAGAGAAGGCATACCGAAGCCAGAGACTGAGCTCCCATGAGCTTAATCCTCTCAAGATCAGGGGTGGCCACCACATCAGTATAGTCCTTGGGAGTCACGCTATGGTAGGACCAATCCCAAGCATGTTTCGTGGAACCAACTACGGTGTCCCCTCGGCGGAATCCCCAGAGAGGCTGAAAGGCGCCTGTGGCAGCAGCAGTAGGGGCAGCAGCAGTGATAGGAGCACCATGGCCTCCAGCTCCTTCAGTTGAAGCCTCCCCTATAGGCTCTTTGTGCTTCTTCAAAAAGATAGGCTCCGTGGCCTTTCCCCGGGTGTCTAGGCCTGCGAGCCGAGCTTTCTTCATCCTAGCTGTTTCCTCAACCAAAGGAACATTGTCCTCGTTAATCTCCTTAGCAGCTGAAACAAAGCAAAGGACAAAATAAGTGATGTTAATAATGCATGAAATGAAGTAAAATTGAGAAGGGAAGAAAAATACCCTGTTGAGAAATAGAGGATAGTCCCACATGAATCAGGGAAAACTCCTCTAAGAGAGTCCAGCTGGTGGTGGTGCCATCATCCTGAGTAAGCCCATTATAAATAATAGTTTCTTCAGGAGTTAAGTGAATGGATTTGAGGCTACCATCACTGACCTTCCCGAAGGAAGATCGAAAAAGTGTGCCCCGGTCACCATTCTCCCAACGTAACCCAACGAAACTATTCCTCCAATTTTGATTATTATCAGGAATAGAGGCGCTGTTAAAGATATGTTTGCTTTTGGGCCTTTGCTTGACATAGACCCAGCCACAGATATTGGAAGAACTATTATAACACTGAAAGACCTTCCTAAAAACAGCTACAGAAAGAGGAAAGCCCTCCCTAAGACAACAAACCATAAAACATAGAATGTTCCTCCAGGCGTTTGGAGGAAGCTGACACGGGTTGATTTGTAAATCAGCCAAAAGATGAGGAATAAAAGGATGAAAAGGAAACCTAAGCCCAACATTAAGGGCATCTGTGTAAATGAAGAGAGTGTCGGGTCTCCCGTGGCAAGTACGGTCACCACCAGAGACTGGAACTAATCTAAAAGGAGGAAGGACGTTATAACGAGCATTTAGTTTATTGAAATCAATGTTGTGCCAAGTGTTACAATGATTAAAAGAATCGAGATGTGCAGTAGAGGGATATTCATCCCCCCTAGTATTAATCATATCGATTAAAGACATGTACGAAGAACGGATCTCGATATCCTTACCTCATTTTGAAGCCGAGGCAATCTTCGCCGCTCTCTCGGAATTCTTGTCAGCCATTAGTAAAGCCTAGAAAACCTGAAAGTCTTGAAGGGAGGAGTGGCCAAAAAAACTAAAGGAAGAGAAGAGGGAGAAATTTGTAGGATGAGTGGAGAAGTGAAATGAGAGGTGTGAGGAATCACACTCTCATCCCACCTTTTTATAGCCAAGAAGAAGGGGATTTGGGCCTCAAAAAAGCCCATATGGGCCCAAAAATGGAAGGATCTGGAATGTTCCAGATTATTTTAGAAAAATCTTAGAAAAATATGGAAAAATCTGGAATGATATAGAAATTCCAGAATATTCTGGAAGTCAGGCTTAAGAGTTAAAGCCCAATCCAAGTTTGAATGGGCTTTGGATATTAAAGCATGATAAAGGCTCAGTCCAAGAAAGCCCAGAAAGAGGGCCCAATTAGTTGACAGACAAAATCCCAGATTTAAGAAATGGGCCCTGGATGAAGACCCATTAAGAGGGTGGCCCAAGAAATCCAGGCCCAAATCAAGGACCCAAGAGAGTCCACCCCAGATGTATGGCCCAACTTCAAGGTAAAAAAAAAGGGGGGGGAGCCTGACCTAATTCGATCAGAACCTGCACCAAGATCCTAGTCGATTGCAATGAGGTCGATTTTCCTTCGACCAAGGCTGAAAAAAGGGGCTATTTCGGTCAAGAGAAGGATCCTGACCAGAAATTCCTGGTCGAAAAGGGGAAATAACTGTTTCATTCAACCAGAATGCCAGAACGTTTTTTGACCCTGTCGACCAGGAAGCAAAGTAAAATCCTGATCGAATGGACCCTGCCCGAATTTACGTCGACCTGGGCAACAAAAGATGGCTAATTCGGTCAAAAAGCATGAAATCCTGACCGAAATGAAATCCTGGTCGAAAAATTCTGCTTGAAATAAAAAAAAAATCATGTCGACCAGGGCAATATGAAGGTTAATTCGACCAGGATCCTGGTCGAATGGATTCCTGGTCGAAATCTGTATAAAAAAAAATAAAAAGGAGAGAAAAGGAAGAAAAAAGAAGAAAAATGAGGGAAAAATTCCTGGAAAATTACAGAAAAATAAGGAAATTCCTTAAATAATTTCTGAAAAATACTAATATTTTCAGGAATAAGGAATAAATCCAGAAAATAAAGGATAAATCCCAGAAAATGAGGGGAAAATCCAGAAATTAAGGATAAATCTCAGAAAATTAAGGGAAAAATCCAGAAAATAAAGGATAAATCCCAGAAAATTAGGGAAAAATCCAGAAATTAAGGATAAATCCTAGAAAATTAAGGGAAAAATCCAGAAAATAAAGGATAAATCCCAGAAAATTAGGGAAAAAATCCGGAAATTAAGGATAAATCCCAGGAAATTAGGGAAAAATCCAGAAATTAAGGATAAATCCTAGAAAATTAGGGAAAATCCAGAAAATTAGGGAAAATCCCAGAAAATTAGGGAAAAATTCCTGGAAATTAAGATAATTCCTGAATAAAAGGAAGATTCATTGTAAATGTGTAGGTCGCTCCACACTTTACGGAAAAATGAAACCCTGTAAGGGAACGAATAGACTTAACTTCTGCGAAACCTAATCAATGTTTCCCAAAAGTTGGGGGGCAAATGATAGGGATAAATAAATTATGATTGTATAATTAAATATTGCATTAATTGTACAAGCAGTGGGCTGCTAGGCCCAATAAAAAGATATATGATACTCAGACCAGAAAGGTTAAGCCTGATGGACCAGATCAGGCCTGATAGAATAAAAAAGGCCCAAAAGCCCTAATTATTAATTAATTTCGTAATTAATTAATAAGAGAAAAATCAGCAATTGAGAAGAGTCCCGATAAGGATATAAATCCTTATAGATTAGCCTCAAGGGGACCTAAAAGGATAAGGAATCAGCTTCCTACTTCCTAGGACTCCTAAGTATATCCTAATTCAGAGGCTTGTCCACCAAGTCTCCTATACCAAGTCCAATTCAAGGACTCCCACATCTATATAATGGGCCTCACCCCATAAATCAGAACTACATTTTTTGGCTTGATTCTCTAATTCACAGAGATACGTAGGCATCTCGTAAAGGCAGAATTAAGCTACGACACACGAGAGCAGCCATTAAAGGCCTTGAGCTCCCGAATCTTAGTAATAAATACAGCAAATAATAACCTTAGCTTTTTATCCATAACATTAGTGATATCCAGTTACTTTGATTATCATTATGAAATGTTGATATCATGATTACAGCTCTGTTCCCATTATTGTTACATTATTGTTTTAATCTGTTATTCATATTTGGTACTGCTGAACGATTATGCTCACCCTTGCAAACTGTTATGTATATTTCGCAGATTCCTAAAAGATCAGTCAGACCGACCCGTGTTCCCGCCCTACTGGACCTGGCTCCTCTGAGGTAGTTGTATCAGACCATGAGGTCTGAAGAGTTGCTGAATAAAGTTAGTGTGTCTTAGATAGTGAATAAAGAGTTTGTAATAATGAGAATCTGAATTATACTTGAACCTGGATCGGATCTTGGTTTGGGGTCAAGTTAGTATATTTTAATAATATCTCAATTGTTATGTTTTTGGGTAATTGTGTTTAGTGACGTCAACTCCTGACCCCGGGGTTGAGGCCGTCACAGTTGGTATCAGAGCTACAGGTTCAAGTCACTGATTCAGGTTAGGGATTGTGTCAAGTAGGTGATAACGTGAGTCTTTAAGTGTGAGTCAGCAACTCATATAGAGGAGCAAACCTTTAGAGTCAGTCGAGGGTTCCGACGGTGTTACCCTGGCATCTATTAAATATTTTGATAGAATTGCCTTGACCTGGTTGTGTCTTGCCTGTATATTTATTATGTTGGCAGTGGCCTATTGCGATTTCGAGTTCTCCATCTCAGGCTTCTGATTCAGATAGCTAAGTTTCGGAGAAACCCCTTGATGTTGTTGCCGAGGAGACCCCTATGCCTCCTCCACCAGTCCCTTCTTTTGTGCCTCGAGACATCCCTGGATCTGGTCCTCATCCCCGTTGGGTACGTAGGTCTGTGTCTGCTGTCAGGGATTTCCCTCCCGGCTGCGGTCCCAGTTCTTCCATGATGAGACCTCCGGCACCCCCTGTGGCCCCTAGTGGTATTTCTTCACCGATCCCTTATCATGTGCATAGGGCGGTGAATACTTCCTTTATCAGAGATCAGAGTCCAGAGTTTGCTGCCCAGTTGGACCAGGTACCTATTGCACCATTTCAGGGTATTTCTGCCCTTCCCCTGAGATGCGAGCCCGTGTGAGAGCATTGACCCAGATGGCTGTAGAGAGGGCTAGATCTGTTGACCGTTTCATTAGTTCAGAGTTCAGAGCTGTGTAGTATCAGGACCTAGTGAACTGGCTAGTGTTTGAGCTAGGTTTTATTGGTGGCAGTGGTAGAGACTAGACAGAGCTGCAATAGAGGGATGCAGAGCTCAGAGTTGACTTCTAGGAGTTCTGTGGTTGTTTACTTTGTATATGTACATTATGTTGTGATAGTTTGTAGTAGGCGAGGCTGTTATGACAGCCAATTTTGGCGTGTATTCGGATGGTTCTTTGTATTTGAATTTTCAGTTGTAGTAGTTGGATTCTGTTGGTTACTGTAGTTCAGCTGCTTTATATTATTGTTCAGTTTTTATATATTGTGTGTTGCTATTATTGTTTTTATTATTATTGTTGTTTCTGTTGCTGGCATTTTTAGATTATAATCATTCACTCAGGATGGATCCAATTATAATGGGGGATGAGAATATTGTCTTAGTGGCAACGCTCTCCTGATGCATAAATATAAACTGCTGGAGCAATCCATTTTCTTATATTTGACTATAACATTTCAGGAGATGCCACCAAAGAAAAATTCTCAGCCCAATAACGGATCTGTTGGGGACCCTTCCATGAGTGATTTGATGAATTTGTTGCGTCAGCAGACTGTACAGCTGGCCCAACAGCAACAACAATTCCAGCAACAGCAGCAACAATTGCAACAGCAACAACAACAGCAACAGCAGCTCATACAACAACAACAACAACAAATCCAACAGCAACAACTACAAATCCAACAGCAGCATGAAATGAGAGGGGCAAATCAAGGTGTTAGTTTTAAGTCTTTTCAAGCAGTGAAGCCCCCAGAGTTTAAGGGAGAGGTAGATCCTGTTGCTGCCAGGATATGGTTAAAGGAAATGGAAAAGGCGTTTGCGCTCACCAAGGTGAGTGAGGATTTAAAAACTGATTATGCTAGTTATTTTCTAAGAAATGATTCGAATTATTGGTGGGAATCTACGCGAGCCCTAGAAGGAGAAGTTCCAGTTCCCTGGGCCAGATTCACAGAGTTGTTCTTGCAAAAGTATTTTCCAGCCTGTCTCCAAAGTCAAATGGAGATGGAGTTTTTGGAGCTGAAACAAGGAAATAGGAGTGTCATGGAATATGAAGCGAAGTTTACGGAGTTGGCCCGTATAGCACCGGAATATGTGAGTTCAGAAGCCCAACGAGCGAAGCGGTTTCAACAAGGGTTGAAGCCAGAAATAAGAAGTGGAGTTGTAGCCTTACAACTCAAGACATATACTTTGGTAGTCCAGGTTGCCTTGGTGATAGAGAGTGATCAGAAGTTAGCTACAAAGGAGCAGGGTGAAAAGAAGAGGAAATTTGAAAGTGGACCTGCAAAGTCAGAATCAGGAATAGCGAGTTGGAAGTTTCAGCGTTGGTTCGGCAGAAATAAGAATAAAAAGTTTAAAGGGCAGAACTTTCCTCAAGTTAAGCCCGGTACAACATCAGTTAACTCTGCCCCGACGAGGATAAGTAAGCCAGTGGTTGATTGTAAGACGTGTGGGAAAAAAGCACAGTGGACAGTGCCGAGAGAATGTTAATTGTTTTAAGTGTGGACAGAAAGGTCACTGTTCCACGGAGTGTAAGTCTGAGATTCAAGGAGTTACTTGTTTTAGTTGCGGCAAAGTGGGACACATAGCTAGAAATTGCAAGTCAGTGACTCAAGGTAATGTTGGAAAGAGTGTGTCCCAAGGACCAGCAACCAGTACTGCGAGAGCTAGGACTTTTAAGATGACCCAGAAGTCTCCAGTTCATGACTCTGATGTGGTTGCAGGTACGCTTATTCTTAATTCCGTACCTGTTAACGTTTTGTTTGATTCGGGAGCGTCCAAATCTTTTATATCTGTGAATTGTGTAAATAAAATGCAATTGATGCTAGAAGATTTAGATGAACCCTTAACTATAGAAGTGGCTAATAAAGATAAAGTACCTATAAAACAATTTTATCCTAGTTGTTCCTTAGAGATTTTGGGGTATATGTTCCCTGTTGACTTAATACCCTTCGAGTTGGGAGACTTTGATGTTATTTTAGGTATGGATTGATTGTCTCGATATAGGGAAAATATTGAATGTAAGAAAAAGAGAGTTGTTCTGTACACCTCAGATAATAGAAGGATCAGTTATCAAGGGTAGAGGCAAGATAGGAAGTTTCTCTCAGTGATGCAAGCAAGAAAATTGCTGAGACAAGGATGTGAAGCGTACTTGGCTCATGTAGTGGATACGAAGAAAGAGACCCCTATTTTGGATGACATCCCTATAGTAAGAGAATTCTCTGATGTTTTTCCAGAAGAATTACCAGGATTGCCACCTGATCGTGAGATAGAGTTTTCCATTGATTTGGTACCTGGAGCTGAAACAGTTTCTAAGGCTCCATACAGAATGGCCCCGATTGAAATGAAAGAATTGGCTAAGCAACTTCAGGAATTATTGGATAAAAGAGTTATTCGACCCAGTGTTTTCCCGTGGGGTGCTCCAGTGTTATTTGTGAAGAAAAAGGATGGAAGTATGAGATTGTGTATTAATTACAGAGAGCTGAATAAGTTGACGATAAAGAATAAATATCCTTTACCGCGGATCGATGATTTGTTTGACCAGCTTAAGGGAGCATGTTACTTTTCAAATATTAACTTAAGGTCCGGCTACCACCAATTGAAGATAAAGCCCGAGGATATCCCCAAGACTGCATTTCGAACAAGGTATGGCCATTACGAATTTCTAGTAATGTCGTTTGGATTGACAAATGCGCTAGCAGCTTTCATAGATTTGATGAATAGGATATACAAGGAGTATCTGGATAAGTTTATTATTGTATTTATTGATGACATCCTCATATACTCGAAGAATCCAGAAGATCACGCGGTGCATCTGCAGATTGCCCTTCAAAAGTTAAGAAAAAAGCAATTGTATGCTAAGTTTTCTAAGTGTGAGTTTTGGATGACAGAAGTACAGTTCCTTGGTCACGTAATAAGTAAAGAAGGTATCAAAGTAGACCCGGTAAAGGTTGAAGTCGTATCAAAATGGGAGCAACCAAAGACACCAACGGAAATAAGAAATTTTCTTGGATTAGCAGGATATTATCGAAGGTTTGTGAAAGATTTCTCGAAGATTGCATCCCCACTAACCAAGTTGACCAGGAAGAATGAGAAGTTCGTTTGGACGGAAAAGTGTGAAGAGAGTTTCCAGGAGTTAAAATGAAGATTAGTGACGGCTCCAGTGTTAGTATTGCCAGATGAGACGGGAAACTTTGTAATTTATAGTGATGCTTCTCTGAAAGGATTGGGATGTGTGTTAATGCAGCATGACAAAGTGATTGCGTATGCCTCTAGACAACTAAAGCCTCACGAACAAAAATATCCAGTTCATGACCTTGAATTGGCGGCTATAGTATTTGCTTTAAAGTTATGGCGTCACTACTTGTATGGAGAGAAATGAGATATTTACACCGATCATAAGAGCCTGAAGTACATATTCACGCAGAAAGATCTGAACATGAGACAGAGAAGGTGGTTGGAGTTGATTAAGGACTATGATTGTTCAATTAATTATCACCCAGGTAAAGCCAATGTAGTGGCTGATGCCTTGAGTAGAAAGGAAAGGCTGAATATGATTAAGATTGCGGAAGAGTTGGCACGAGACTTAGAAAGAATGGAAATTGAAGTTCGAGGATCTAACGAAAGTCAAGAGCAACTATATGAAATTACTTTTCAACCGGCCTTGATGGAAAAGATTAGAAGATGTCAAGAAGGAGTTATGAAATAGGAGTTGGATACTTTGACAGGAGAAGAGTTGTGTCTCAAAAAGATAGTCAAGGTTTATATAGGTTTTCGTCCAGAGTTTGGATTCCTGATGTGATAGAGTTGAAGAACGAAGTATTACAGGAAGCACATAACTCTAGGTTTTCTATACACCCTGGTAGCACCAAGATGTACCAGGATTTGAAGAGAAATTTTTGGTGGCCAGGAATGATGAAGGATATTGCCAATTGGGTAAGTAAGTGTCACGTGTGTCAGACGGTGAAAGCAGAGCATCAGCGGCCGAGTGGATTGTTACAACCTTTGGAGATTCCCCAATGGAAATGGGAAGACATTGCTATGGATTTTGTAGTGGGATTTCCAAATACGAGAGCGAATCATGATGCTATTTGGGTAATCATTGATAGATTGACTAAGTCGGCACATTTTCTTCCGATTAATGAAAGGTATTCATTGGAAAAGTTAGTTAAGTTATACTTGGATGAGATAGTTACCAAACATGGAGTTCCCGTTTCTATAGTGTCGGATCGAGACCCGAGATTTAATTCCAGGTCTGGACTAAATTCCAAGAGTTCCTAGGAACGAAATTGAATATGAGTACCACTTATCATCCTCAGACGGATGGCCAAAGTGAGAGAACGATTCAGACCATAAAGGATATGTTGAGAGTCTGTGTTCTAGATTTTAAGGGTAATTGGGATGAGCACCTACCTTTGATTGAGTTCTCATATAATAACAGCTACCATGCCAGTATAGGGATGCCACCTTATGAAGCTTTGTATGGACGAAAGTGTAGGTCACCATTGTACTGGGATGAGGTAGGAGAAAAGAAAATGGCAGGCCCTGAGTTGGTTCAGCAAACTAGAGATGATATAGTGTTGATTCGGAAAAGATTGGAAGCAGCTCAAGATAGACAAAGAAAATACGCAGATTTGCATAGGAAAGACATGGACTTTGAAATAGGAGCTTTGGTGTTACTAAAAGTATCGCCTTGGAAAGGGTTAGTACGATTTGGTCAGAAGGGTAAACTTAGCCCTAGATTCATAGGATCCTTTGAGGTTTTGAAGAAAGTGGGAAAGGTCGCTTATGAGATAGCGTTACCACCGCAGTGGCAGCATATTCATAATGTGTTCCACGTGTCTATGTTGAAGCCCTATGTCCCTAATTCGAATCAAGTCATAGAATACGAACCGATTGAGCTTCAACCAGATTTGTCTTATGTGGAACAACCGGTCCAAATTTTAGACCGTAAAGTACGAGTCCTTAGGAATAAATCGATTCCTATAGTAAAAGTTTTGTGGAGAAATCCTCGAGTTAGAAGAGTCTACTTGGGAATTGGAGTCAGACATGCTTGATAAATATCCTCATTTGTTTAGTTAAATTAGATTCTGGGGACATAATCTTTTTAAGGGGGAAGAAATATAACGACTCGTGTATTTTTATTTTATTTCTAATATTTGGAAGTGTAATAAAAGTTTAAGTAAATAAATAAAAGATGTGTATTGATTTTGGCAGCAGTTATTGATTGCTATTTAATTATTTATGATTTGTTAATATGTGAAATTGGAATTATGTGATTTATTGGCGAGTTATATGATTTTATTTCGCATGCAAAAGTGATTTTATGATAATTTTAATTCCATAAATATTTGGGTTGCCTTTAAAATTGGTTTTCTAATTTTATAATTTCAATAATTATTTTTACGACTTTATAAAATTGAGAAATCAATATTTCGTTAATTATTCATTTTTAAATGATTTTCTGAGTGTGTTAAATGCTAAAATCCATATTTAATTATGGAAATCTTTAAAAATTATGAAACTTATAATTTATTAAGTTCGTATTATTCTGAGAATTTTAAAATTATTTTGGAAATTTTCGGAAATCGTTTTACCCGCGCGTTGTTTCGTTATTGGTTAAAAAACGAGTATAAAGCGTACCTTAAAAATTGTTTAAAAATTTTGAAATTTATATTTTTATTTTTTTCGGGATATTTATAATATTTTAGCGCTATTTTCGTAATTTTCGGAGGTTATTTTATTTGCACCTCATTCTGTTAATTTCGAGTTTCAGGGGTAAAACAGACTATCAACCCTTCATATTTATCTCAAATGCTACGTGTCAGCATTTTAGAAAACTAGTACTACGTGTTGTGATTGTAGTACAGGAGAAGAAAAAAAAAACAAAACACCCCCACCCCCTGTTTTTCTTCCCCCCGGCTTCACTTCCCCTGTATCTCGATCTTGTCTCTCTCTATCAATCTATCAGTTTTTCTCTCTCCTTATTCCTCCGTTTTTTTCTTTCACTCGTCTTCTTCCTCCTTTCTCCGTTTGTTTCTTGCTCGGCTGCGTTGTTTCAGTCACCGTTTTTCGGTATTTTTCCGGCTACTCGGTTCTTGTTCCTCTGATACATGCATATGTACTTGTGTGTATATATCGTATGTGTGTGTTACATGTGTGAGTATATGTGTGTGGCTGTGTTTGCTGTTGCTCCGATTTGGTGGTTTTCGGTGGCGCGTGATTTACACGCGTGTGTGCGTGTGTTTGTGCGTAGTTTGTGTTAAAAAATTTATTTACTATTATTAATTTTAATTCCTTTTTGTGCAAGAATTATTTGATAAAGCATTCATGATATTAATAATTCGTGCAGGAAATATTTTAGAATAATCGGTAGAATTTATTTGGATACCCGAATATTTTCGGGCACCAATAAATTTTGCCGCCGTACCGCGATGACTCGTTACGAGCGGACGGTGGACGGTGATGACTATGTTCTGAGTCCTAAATTTTATAAATAAATAAAATGATTTTTCGTAAAATATTTTCAGACTTAAATAATTAATTGTGATTGGTTTGGGATGTAAGTTGTGTAAAAGGATAAAATAATATTGTGGATTGTTGAGAATTGTTGGCGTCGATTATAATCGACGGGTAATCTTATAAATAAAGAAGTTGCTGCCAAAATTTTCCAAAAATATATTTGTAATCGTATATAATTATGTGTTATGTGTTACCCTATTACGTTCGAGAAATATGATTACATGATTATGGGTATAATAATAATACGAGTCGGGTTGTCGGATTTAGGTTATTAGGATTTGAGGATATCAAGCATGTCGGTATAACTAATTAGGGTATTCCGTAATTGTAGATCCCAGTCGAGTTGTTCCAGGATCAAAGTCAGCGTGAAAGCTATTAGGGTTTGTAAAGCGTTGCAAGGAAAGTACCCCTGACCATTCTTTTATGGTTCAGTGTATATGAATAGCTAAATGTTTTATTCTCGTAATGGAACATAAACGTTTTAAGTTACGTATCCCCTGTATGTATAAAATCATTGTTTTCGCATTGTTTTGGGGAAAAGTAACTTCGAAAAGTACCTATCTCAAATGGAATGATTTATGAAACGGATTTTATATGTGTGCTGGCTAAATAAAAGATTTTGAAAATGAGATAGGTACAAGTGTTTTGAAAACTGGATAAAACGGTCAGATATGGGATACATTGGGGCCAAAGTAGGCCTATTGAGGTGGCGTAAGAGGCTAATTCGGTTGCACGCATTATAAAACCGATTAGTCCAGCAGGTCAGAGACCTAGCTAGTCTCTGAGTTCCGGAACAGGTAAACGGGATGGCAGTTAGAGCCGTCTGGTGTTGATAGCCTGATCAGCTGTCTTCACATATCCGCTATGTATCTGATTGGGGATTTGTGAATTATATGAAAGCATGATTGGTTGATACAACGGTTTTTATAAAATGATTAGTATGCTAAAAATTGGACTCTGGTATTACGCAGCACACTATAATATTGTTTTCATTAAGCATGCTAATTAGTGATATCCAGTTACTTTGATTATCATTATGAAATGTTGATATCATGATTACAGCTCTGTTCCCAATATTGTTACATTATTGTTTTAATCTGTTATTCATATTTGGTACTGCTGAGCGATTATGCTCACCCTTGCAAACTGTTACGTATATTTCGCAGATGCCTAGAAGATCAGTCAGACCGACCCATGTTCCCGCCCTACTGGACCTGGCCGATTTCTGGGGGTAGGTTTCTTTTCTGGATCGTTTATATATCTAACAACCCTAAAGAGGGAAGGCGCATTAAAATATTAATCGATATGAATATGAATTTGTAGTAAGAACAGATAATTATACTGATATAGAAACTGAAGGAATAAAAAATGAGGAGATGAATAACTACCCGGAAGAAGAAGTAACCGACCATAATATGGAAGTTATAACAAGATATAGGAACACGATACCAAGACACATACCAATAGGACAACATAATGAATTTAAAGAATTCATAGGATCAATGTCACAAGGCGTAAACTTAAATGGATACTTTTTAGACTTAGATAATGTATATGAATATGAATACATATTCATATCGATTAATTCATATGAATATGTATACATATTCATATCGATTAATATTTTAACGCGTCTTCCCTCTTTAGGGTTGTTAGATATATAAACGATCCAGAAAAGAAACCTACCCCCAGAAATTGGTATTAGAGCCAGTAATAGGCGGGAGATGAACAGTAAAAACACTGTAGCAAAAGTAGCCGTGAATAGTAAGCCGTGAATAGTATACAGTGAATAGTAACTAATGAATAGTAAAAGGTACATGAATAGTAAAAATAAAATAAAATTTGAAGGTTAAATGAGACCTCCGGCAAGAATAAATAGAGAAACGAATAAAGAATATAAATCTAAAATAATAGCAACTCTATTAATTTTATTTATAGTAGAAAACAAAGCAACACAACAGATGTGTAAGAAAATTTTATACAGACAATTAATAAGAAGGAATTTGACTTATGGAAGATTTGAGGATACGATCAATTCAGTATATAGCTGATAAAGAACTAACATATAACAGGCTAATAAATCAACATATTGAAAGTTGTAAGATAAGCATGCAAATAATAAATGAAAAATTAGATATTATAGCTATGTTACGAACAATGTTGGAAGAAAGAGATGAAAAAATTAGGAGACTAGAGGAAGAAAATCTTTTATTAAAACGAGAAAAATTTATTAAAGAAACTAATTTAGAAATTCAAATAAAAGACTTAAAAGAAGTATTAACTGAACAATATAGATTAATAAACGATTTGAGACAAAAAATTAAAAAATGAATTGGACAGATCCAAATGCAATAACTAGAAATAATAGAAAACTAAAGCAATTAATAAAAAATCAAGAAAAATTAGAAATCGATCTGGAAAAATTACTAGAAAGAAAAAACAAAATAACATGGACAAGAGAGAATAGCGAAGAAATTATGAGAATTTACCAACAACTTGGAAATATGATAATAACATTTAGAAATGATAAACTAAGAATACAAGGACTTAAAAGAATAATTTTAACAAATAATATAACTGGATAAAATATAGATGGATAAAATGTCATTAGAAGAAATAAGTGAAAAACAAGATATATATTATCAAATGGATGAATACGAAGGAGGAACATCACAAACCCTAAGTTTTAAACCAGATATATATAATCAAATTCAAAGTGAAACAGAAGAATTAACAATAAAAAAGATATTCAAGACATCATATTTTGAAAGAAATAAGGAAGTTAGGTATATAGCCCAAAAACATGAAAATGTAATAGATATAGATACAATAAATGGAAAAACAAGAATAAATTTAATAACGGATGGATTAATAAAAAGAGAATTATCCAAATTAAAATAAAAGGAAGTAAATAAACTAAAAAATATATATTTTGGAGCAATAGAATTTACAATAAAAGCATATTTTCAGAAAAATATCGATACTCTTATACAGATATATGTATTGGATGATAGAATAATAGGAAATATACAAGATTCATTAATAGCGGTAATAAAAGGAAACTTGATATATCAGAAATTAAAATTTATAATACAACCCGATTTCAGTATATCACTAAGGGATGAAAATAAAGAAAGATCTTTAACATTATACTATAAGTTAGATGGAATAAAAATACAAAAAGGAAGTAAAGTTATTAGTATAGAAACCAAAATGGTTTATGCTATGACTGGAAACCATCACGTAAAGAAACAAACGAAAATAGGAATAATAGTACCAAAGTATATAATGATATATTAGAAAAAATTGAACATAAAGAAGAATCTTAAATAACAATCCCAGAAGAAATTACAATAGATTTTAGTAATAGACAAATGATCCCAAGGCAAAGAATTAAACCAATATTAGAAGGATCTAGATTAAGTTTTAGAAAAGAACAAAATCCTATAAGATTAATTAGATCAATGAGTATGACGAGTAGAAAGATAGATTTAATAAAGATAGATACTGATAGTTTGAAAATAAAAATAATAATATTTGACGAAACAATAACAAGAGACTGTATAGCAGAAATTAATACATGAGCTACTAAAAGTTTTATTCATATAAGGAAGGTAAATGAAGAAAATTGTAAATGGATAGAACCTCAGACTTACAGATATGCAGAAAATGATAGAGAAATATTTATTACTAAATGTACTAATTTAAAATTTAAAATATTAGACTTGGAATATAATATAAATATAGGAGTTATAGAATATGATAGTTCGAGTGAATTATTATTAGGGAGCGACTTCTTAAAAATGATAAATTATAAAATTAATAATAATGGAATAAAAATAGTAGATCAAGGAAAAGAAAGATTTATAGAAAAACTATGAATATACAAGAAAAAATAAGAAATAAGAAAGAAAAGTTAAAGAAGATACAGAGTATGTTAGAGAACGAAATAGATTCACAAATAAAATACTTAGAATGTAAGGAAAGACAAACAAAGTTAGAAAATGATATTAAGAAATTAGAAGAACAGAGTAAAAATACTAGTAAATATTGGATAGATGTTAGAAATGGTTGGAAGAAGCGAATCAACAAATAATAAAATGACAGACTCAGAATTTATAAAAAATTTATGGGAAGAAATAATAGTTAAGGAAAAACTAAATGCAATAATGAGACTGATAGAAAAATAAGATAATCAAGAAAATTTGAGACAAATAATAAGAGAAGAGTTAACAAGCTTATGGAATAATTCTGAAATACCTACTTTAAAAATGATACTAGACAAGTTAATAAAATTAGAAGAAGGAAAACAAGAAATTATACCAGAAAAAGAAATTACAAATAAGCCAGAACTAAAAGCCATAAATGCATGGAGAAGAGTTAATGAGCCAATGATGATAGATATAAGTAAAATAAAACCTAATATATCTGAACCAATAGGAAAAGTATTAGATAATTTGGGACAACTTAGTAAAAAAGGAAAGTTCTAATGGAAACTAAAGAACAAAAAGAATATAATGTGATAACATTTTTAAAGAATCATGGAAAAGAAATTTTAGAAAGAGAAAAATATAAGTATGAACCATTAAAAAAAGAAACAACTAGTAAAACTAAAGCTGAGTTTAAGATTGATACAACTGTGATAGAATATTTAAAGTCAAAATTAGAACAACAAAAGGAAGAAGTAGAAGAAATAAGAACGGAGAATAAAAAACTACGATTAAATACTAATGAAGAATGGTTAGAAAAATACAAAAAATATAAAAATAAATATAAAGAAACTAAAAAGGAACTAAAAGAGGTAAAAAGAGATTTAAGACAAACAAAAAAGGAATTGAATGAAAAACAGAAGAAAATAAAAAAGAAGTAGAAATATTGAAAAATCAATTAAATAAGTTAAAAGGAAAAAAAAGATACAAGTGAAGTTTCTAGTACTGTGTCTACAAATAATAATACAAGTACTAGTGAATCGGAACAAGATAATTTAGGAAAAACGGTAATTATAATAGAAGAATATAACAGTAGTTATGAGGAAAATTCTGAAATAGAAATAGAAAATAAAAATATAATAGAAGCTTTAGAAAGAATGAAAAATGTAAATGCAGTAATAAAATAAGAATCTAATAGTGACCAAGAAGATAAAGATAATTATACTGATATAGAAACTGAAGGAATAAAAAATGAGGAGATGAATAACTACCCGGAAGAAGAAGTAACCGATCATAATATGGAAGTTATAACAAGATATAGGAACACGATACCAAGACACATACCAATAGGACAACATAATGAATTTAAAGAATTCATAGGATCAATGTCACAAGGCGTAAACTTAAATGGATACTTTTTAGACTTAGATAATGTATATGAAGAACAAGAAATTAGCAGAAGAATAACTGATTGGAATTTAGGAATGTATATAGCATTAATGAACTCCACTCATACAGATGAGTTAGAATATACTTATAACTTGATCTCAAAAACGTTAATTGGAAAGGTAGCATATTGGATAGAATCCATAGAATATCAGTTAAAAACTGAAGTACTAAGATATGCAACGGATTGGAAATCAATGTTACAAATATTTGATATGATATTAAAAAGAGAATTCTTAGGAGAACCTTGGATAGTAGCTAGAGACCAAGTTCTAATAGAAAGAAAAATAGAAATAATAATGAATCTAAATAACATGAAATGCTATAAAATTAACAAGTTACCAGAATATACTATAAGTTTTACTAAATTCTTTTATGAAGCTAGATTCTTACCCGAAGAAGGACATATATATCAACAATTATATTATAATCATTTACCAGAACCTTATAATACCGAGATAACTAAGGAATATAATAAGTTAGAACCTCGCGAGAACACTCTGGGTGAAAGAATAAGAGTACTAAGAGGATATCTAATGAGAAAATGTGAAGAATATAGGGTACAACAGAAGGTTAAAAAAGACAAAAAACTAGGATTAAGAGAAATATGTGGATTCACTGAAAGAAGACTAGTATTTGGATGTGAAGATAAAAAACCCTATAGGAACTATAAGAAGAGGTATAATAAGAAAAAATCATATGATAAGTACAGAAGCAAACAAAATAGAAATAATTATCCTTATAAATACAACAGATATAAGAGAAAAAGATTTAGGAAATTTAGAAATACACCAGAAAATAGGAGAAGATATAAAAATAAGAGAAAGTTTAGAAGAAAACCTTTTAAAAAGAAAGATGTAAGTGAATGTAAATGTTGGAATTGCAATGAAAAAGGACATTATGCTAATAAATGTCCTAAACTGAAAGAAAAGAAAGTAAAATATATAAATATATCACAATTCATAATAGAAATAGAACAAATTAAAGAGGATAACAAAAGATGGAAAATTTTGAGAAATATATCACTGATGTCACTTCTTATATATCAACCAATAATGAGAAAATCACCAAACTCCAAAAGGAGATAGAAACCCTGGTTCAGGAAAACCAACATTTTCTTAAACAAATTATGGAAGCTATAAAAGACAAAACAACTCTACAAGCTTCAGTTGCAATCCCTACAATAAAACCTATAACATTTTCATCAAAGCTTGCAACCATGCCATCACCTTCAACCAACATATCAACTACTCTGTCAAATTTATCAATGAGTGATAAGCTGAAACACTCACCTGAGATAGTGAAAACATATGAGCAAATGATGAAATATTATGATTATAAATCTAACCCTGATATTTGCAGACTGACAAAATCTATAAAATATCCCAGATATATTTATTGTGAAAATGCAAAACCTGACATAGTCTATAACCTGTTTATACATGGTTTTATTGATAAGATCTTAACAAATGAAACCATGTATTGTATATCAAAACTACCAAGTATAATTGTCAAATCCATGGAAGCTATGGTACGGGAAATGGGAGCAGGCTCATACGGAATACAAGTTTTTGATGCATCAACTGATCTAGTTGGAAAACCAATAATAATATGTCAACTATTTAAATTGGGAAGGAATATGGCAGATATTGTGGGAGAAACCAAAAGCTTGAAATTTCCAAATCCCTGTGATATTAACAAATTCCAGGAATGGTTATGTGAAAAACGAGCCATTGGACTAGCTACCCTCAGGTCCAAAATACAAGATATACTACGAGCTCGGAAAGTTATAATCATTCTGGAAAGCCATGGTGGAGGTTTCACCGAAAGTATAATAACCTTATATTATGATAATATTATACAAAATTCAGGTACTATGGCATTAGAGATAATGCTTGATAAAATAGAAAACCTGAAATATAATCATGCAAAACATACTACTGAATATTATCAAAGAATAACAGGTCCTAGAAAGAGACCTATTATCAGTCTAAAAGATGATGATAAAGGGAATTCTGATCCCTTTGCATGATACAAAAATGGTGTGATACACCAAAACACTGTAAATTGAATGGTGAAAACCAAAAAATATGAAAGAGTTATATTACCAGGAGATAGAAGATTCCCTTCAACAACAAAATATCAAGGCAAAATGACAAAAATGGAGAAAGAAGAAAAGAAAAAGCAGATTCCCTGGAAAAGATGACAGATCCTGCAAGATATCATGGCAGACACAGAAGATAAAGATGAAGAAAATATGAAGAGACGACAAAAGAAGAAATGGCAGACAAAGAAAATAAAAGATTCCTGGAAAAACCTGCAAAAGAGAATTATTAGTAATTATGTAAAAAAAAATCGGTTATCTCGGTAATCTGTAACCATATAGAAGGACTACTATAAATAAGTCCATGCATGAAATGTAAAAGACATCTGAAATTTCTGAAGTTAAAAAACTCTCTCTTTGAATATGTCTGGCTAAACTTCTTTACTCTCTATAATCTCTACTAAGAATATATCATAATAATAGAAAATATTATTTTATATGTATTATATACAATAAGGATTGATTCAGAAAAATAATACCTTGAAGAATAGTAATATGGAAGAGACCGTGTGAGAACTCCTGCATCAAGCCAAGAATATCCAAAGGAGCTTGGAGAGCGTTAAGGATAATAGGGCAAGGGTGAGTTGAGACTTCCGGTGACCAGAAAGCTATTGTAAGAGGTAAAAATTCTGATCTAAATCTTATTGTGTATGATAGCATTATAAAATAATGTTCTCTAAGATTGTGATGTTTAATTAGTATGAGGTTATAGGGATGATTTCATGTTTTTGTCTACTGCTTACTACATGCGAAAAATAACCATATTAATCGATATGAATATGTATTTTAATATTGTTATGTTTTTGGGTAATTGTGTTTAGTGACGTCAACTCCTGACCCCGGGATTGAGGCCGTCACATTAGACGCCTCTAATTTGGGGTTAGGAGACTTGGTGGACAAATCTCCACATTTGATTATGCTTAGAAGTCATATAAAGTAGGGATTTACTTTCTTATGAGATTTTATTTTTTTGGAATTACTTTTTTAAGAGTTTGAGTCTGACTTATATCCGTTACTCCTATTTCGGCTATTAAATGCATGGTTTTTGAGTTTTACGCAAGACTTGTCTTGTTAAAATAGTGGATCAAGCCCTTTAATCTTATTGAGTTTTGATCAGACCATGTTTGGGTCTTTAAAGTCTAATTGATGTAATATTAATTACTAGATTTCATTATTTGCGACTTTAAATAAATCTTTCCAAGTTCAATAAAAATTGTATTTAACACATCTCAAGGGTTATTTTTTTACATTTTTCAAATAAAACATATTATTTTTAAATCTACTTTTTCTAACCAAGCCCCATTTTTTTCTCAAAAATAGCATGAACATATCTTTTTAACAAAATATAATAATATTATAATTATTACCAATTTTCATTTTTAAACTAAAAAGCAGTATCAATTCAATTCAGATTAATAATTTAATATTTTTTTATTCAAATTAAATTTAAATATAAAACAATATCAAATGAAGTTTATGTATCTCACGAGATTTAAATTAGTACCTTATAAAGTAGGGTTGAGCAAAATTGAACCAAAACTGAAAAATTGAACCGAACCGTGCTAATTCAGTTCAGTCCTGATTTTTTCAAAAATTGATCTATTCAGTCCGGACCGAATAAACCAAAATAAATTTCGGTTCAATCCGGTTTTTTTGAAAAATATTCTGATCAGACCGAATAGACCGAATCATAAGTACTATAATTTTATATTATATACAATTTACACATATCTTAAAAAATATAATCATAATTTTCAATGTATAATTGTATTTATACACTCTTAGAACTCTATATTTCACATTACTTGAATTATATTTTCGATTTTATAATTTTTGATTTAATTTTAATTTTTATTTTTATTGAAAAAATATAAGTCCGTTCGGTTTAAAATGGACCGAACTGAATTACTTTGATTCGATTCAATCCGCCGGTCCATAATACAACTTCGATTCAATTCGGTCCATGAAAAAATGACTATTCAATTTTTCAATCTATTTACCGAATGCTCGGGCCCAATATAAAAGGCTATTTGTACGGTAAGTTGCAGGGGTGTTCCCGGATTGGTTTGTTCCGCATTCTCGTTTTTTCCGAACCGAACTAGTAAGAACGAGTTTTTCAAAATCAAAATCAAAATCAAACTATACCAGTTAAATGCCGAGAACAAACCAAAGCAGACCATAAAATAACGGATTGATTCGGTTCCGAACCATAATTTAAACATAATCATTTACTTTTATTTTATTTTGTTAAATTTACGACGAAATAGTTATTTAAGTAAATGTAATATATTTTTTTATATATCAGGATTATATATTACATATAGGTACTATGATATATATATTTATAAATATTTAGTTTACATATAAATTTCATATACTTTAATTTAATTTAAATAATACTGAATATATGAATTAGAGTATAACTACGATATATTAACAATTAACTCAGGTTTTTATTGAAAAAAGTAATTTGAATTATTTAATATAATATACACTCACACATACACAAACCCGTAATTTATAATCTTAACTTATAGATACATACTAGAATTTTTATAAATTATTTTATAACAGTCCGATTTAGTTTAAACGGTCTTATTTTATTAAAAACCGTAATCAAATTATTTATGCGTAAACGGTCCGGTTAATGGAACCATTAAAAATGTTTTTAGCGATTTCGATTTTTTTTTATTCGAATTGTCGTGATCCGGTTCGGATTCACGGTTTACTGATTTTTTAAACACCCTGTTAAGCTGCTTAGTAAGTTGTCCAAGCAACTTCCACTTTCGTACTTAAAGAGCAGGCGGGACCAGTTGGGCCTTCGTCTGCGCGAAATGTCTGAGACGTTTAGGCTGAGCCCAATGACAATTTTCAAGGTTTAACACTAACATAAAAATATAAGTCGACCTTTATTATTAAATATAATATCAAACACGTCCTTACAAATTTGCAAATTCTTTACGACGAATTAAAATATGAAACCACGTCAGAACTTGAAAGGCGGTCTCATGCCGTAACCAACTTCACGGGACTTTGTAGTTGTACGGGATCTATAGTTATATCAAGCCACTGAATCCGAAATTAATCTCACCTATATTAATATTATTATTGTCTGAGTCTCACATGGCAAAGGTCACGGCTTACACGAGAGATTATACAAATTTAAAGCAACGTTTCATAAAGTCCGGTTCATGCACATTATTATTTAACTGTAAGATAAGGTAGGGAGAATACACCAAATCTGTACACACATTATTGTATGTATCCATATATACAGAGATATATGAATAGTTTAACACTACTCTAGTAAAAATAAATAGAAATATTGGCGATAAGAGGTTCCTTGATGAACCAAAAAGCCCCTAAATTTTAATGTGCAACTCTAATGTTTAGCACCCGGACCTCTTGCCATTGTAATAAGAAATTTGCAAAAACCATTCAAAATCCTTGTGCACCACTTGTTGCCGCAATAGTAAATCCGAGTAGAGCAGCCTCCACGCAACTTAAGAAATTAAATCATGCAAAACAAGAAAACTGCTTAAAATACCAGTTGCCCATGTTCTCATCTACCTCCCCTCCTGCAAATTTATTACCAGTTTTTATGAAAGATTTGCACATTGTTAATGTCTTTTACAAGTTCTCCCATTATGTTTGCAGGCTTCAAATGGAATGCACATGCCTGGTCTATGTTTAAGGCTAAACGGCCTTAAATATAAAGACTTTTCATGTACAAACAGAGTTTTCCACTACCATTAGCCCACTACAAATACAACAAGCAGTTGCAGTACAAGTAGCATCCCATTTGTTCAACTCTTTCAGCATCTACCTAATGGACATATACACGTTCAGAAATGTTCTCATTCTCTTCTGCCTTTTATCCCAACTATCGATTTCGGAGTCTTGTAGTGCAGTAGACAAAGAAGCATTACTTGACTTTAAACAAAGAATCACATATGACCCCTCCAATCTACTGACTACATGGACACGTTCCTCGGATTGTTGCAAATCTTGGAAGGGTATATCTTGTGATTCTACTGGCAGAGTCGTCAACCTCTCTCGGTCTGGTCTCGTTGATGACCCAGACGGCCCCCTTGACACCCTCATGTCTGGGACTCTCTCGCCATTCCTTGGCAATCTGTCATCACTGCAACTTCTTGATCTTAGCAACCTCAAGGAATTAAAAGGTCAAATTCCGGCAGAGTTTGGCAAGTTGTTGCGTCTGAAATATCTCTTTCTTGATACAAACAGCTTGACCGGATCAATTCCTGCTACATTCCGCTCACTCTCTCGCCTTGAGAAACTCTATCTGAATGCTAATTCTGTATCAGGTATCATCCCTTCGGATATTTTCAGATCATTTACTTCAGTTTTACAACTTGGACTTTCGGGTAATAAGTTTAATGGTCCAATACCTTGTACCATTGGGAAGTTAAGGTTGGTTGGTAGCCTTGATTTCCATGAAAACAATTTTTCGGGTAGAATTCCACATACCTTTGGCCACCTCAAGTACCTCAAATACGTTGATTTATCCGGAAATCAATTAACTGGAAGTATACCAAACTCCATTGGTGGACTCTCAGAATTACAAATTTTGTACCTCAACCAGAACAAGCTTACTGGGAGGATTCCCTCTTCCATATCTGGACTCAAATCTTTACAGTTTTGTCGCATTTCGGATAACAAGCTAACAGGGACCATTCCACCAACAATTGGGCAGCTTCCGAAGATTCAAAGGCTGATTTTCGACAACAACAAACTCAGTGGAAAACTTCCAGCTACCATTGGACACCTCACAACTCTGACAGATATCTATTTCTCCAACAACAGATTTACAGGTCTTATCCCTTCAAGTTTTGCCAATCTTCAAAACCTTCAGGCGTTGGATTTATCAAGGAACAGATTTTCAAGTCCTTTCCCTCCTGAACTTCAAAACCTGAAAAATTTACAAACACTTGATGTTTCTTTCAATCCTCTGGCACTTGTAAGTTTGCCTCTCTGGTTATCGAAACTGAATCTATTTCAACTACATTTGGCAAGCACGGGAATCAAAGGCCAACTTCCGAGGTGGCTAGCTTCATCATCTGTATCAACTCTTGATTTATCAAGCAATTCATTGACAGGAAAACTACCTACTTGGATTGGAAACATGACCAACCTTTCATTCCTTAACTTATCTAACAATGCCTTCCATTCATCCATCCCAGACGAGTTCAAGAACTTGTCACTTCTCAATAATCTTGATCTTCACTCGAACAAGTTCTCTGGGAATCTAAACCAAATATTTGCTAAAAATAATGAAGCTCCACGTGGCGTATATGACTCTATTAATCTATCCAACAACAAGTTTGCCGGACCTATTGATGAGAATATTGGAGAACAAGTTGCTATGCCTTATATCGCGTCCCTAATTCTATCAAATAACTTGCTGGAGGGATCAATACCAAAGTCATTGGGAAAACTAAGTGAACTTCAAGTACTTAAATTAGTGAATACTGGGATCACAGGGGCAATACCACAGGAGATTGGGAATGCTAAGAGACTGACCACAATTTTGCTTTCAAAAAACAAATTGAATGGCAGCATTCCAAAAAATATTCTAAATTTGGAGAATTTACAAGAATTCGACGTGTCTCAGAATCGATTAAGTGGGATGATTCCTCAACACAAAGCTAAAATCCCAGTTTCTGCATTTCTGGATAATCTTGGATTATGTGGATCCCCACTTCCTGCATGTAAGCAGTCATGAAACACCTTCGAGAACACTTTAATACTTCAAAACATCTTTGATAGTTCTAAGTTTGGTACACATCGTATCTTCTATATTACTTTGTCAAAACATATTGTGAACTAAAGCTGACTTAAAGGAACAATATTTCATTTTCATAGCAATTTTACACAGCGAAATCAGTTTGGAGAATGTTATTATTTATTTGGTCTAAGGAGCAACAAGTGGAATGCTCTTCTTTTTAGTGACTCTCCAGGTACCAAGAAGGTGTTTTTACAACCCGACAAATATATATTGTAAAGAGTAAAATAAACAGAGTGCAATAATCTGATAAGCAAGAAAAGAAAAAAAAGGATAGCCTTCAACTGAAACAATGTTTCATTCATTTCAAAGAAAAGTATAACCATGTACAACAAAAGAAATCTTCCTACCATCACATTGTTTAATCTTAGTGTGCAACAAGATAAAAACACAAGTGATATGGGTTAAAGCCCTATATTCAGCTTCATCACTTGATCTGACTCCTACTGTTTGCTTATTTGACTTCCAGGAGAGTTACCCAGTAGAATACAGAAACCAATAGTTGACCTCTTGGTGACTGGACAGCTTGCTGGGTCACTGTCTCAGAAGGCTTGAACCTTGACAACAGAGAAGGATGCCAGTAAAATCCCTTGGCCAGGATTGCCCGACATATATTTGAGTACTCTTGTTGCAGCTTGTAGATGCGGATACTTCTGCATATTATTGGCTTAAAAATATGCAGGTAGAATGTGATATCAGACCTTGTTACAGTAAGATATTACAGTTTTTCAAGAAAGCTCTGATATGGATGTTGATCGGTAAGGTTAATCCCAGAAGTCGGTGTTAATTTTTCATGAACATCCATTGGCAATTTAAGACTTTTTGAATGCAGTAGACCAAACTCTGCCAGCAAGTCAATTCTATATTTCTTTTGAGAAAGAAAAATTTGTCCACCTCCATTCCCAAAAAGTAAATAACATCCCCCTAGCCATTCATGTGAAAAGAATCAGAAAGAAAAGTCTTGAGTTGATCAATGTCTGATTTTGAATTTTTAGCTATTAAAAGATCATCAACATACACCAGGACAAGGGTGATTGAATTTGAAGAAGTCGCAGTGAATAGACTGTATTCTGTCTTTGACTGAGTGTAACCAAGATCTAGTAATTTCAGAGAAAGTTTTGTAAATCACTGTCTAGGAGTCTTTTTAGCCCATAGAGAGATTTCAGCAGCTTACAAAAAAATGCCGTCGATTAGCAACAAACATTGTTTCCTTGTTAAAAAATAAGTGCCTTTTTAAACTTTGGGAGCTCTCATATAGATAGATTCATGTAGGTCACCATGCAAGAATGCATTGGTGTTATCCATAGTTGTTAGTTTAGCAAATTGAGCAAAAGTATCCAAGTAATCAATGTCATTAACTTGTTTAGACCCAATATCATAAATCTAGCTCTGTATCTTTCCACAGAGCCATCTGGTTTGAACTTAGTTTTGTAAATCCATTTTCATCCAATGGCTCTTTTTTTGGAGGCAATATAGTGATCTCCCAAGTGTTGTTATCCTCCAAAGCAGTTAATTTCTTATTCATTGCATCTACCCAGTGTTGATGTTAAACTGCTTGTTTGCCCAGTGTTGATGTTAAACTGCTTGTTTGAATGAGACTGGATCTTGTGTCTTACTCAAGGAAGCTAAGAAGCACTTAAATTGTGAGTGAACACCTTGGAAAACTGAACTGTATTAGCATTAGCATTAGAGTGTAGTGTATGCACATAGATGTCCAGCCAAACAGGTTGTTTAGCAAGTCTGGTTGATCTTCTTAAGACTGCAGGTGACTGCAGGTGGTAAGGAGGTTTAGAAGAGCTAGAATCAAATGAGTCACTGTCACTTGCACACTCAGATAAAGGAGAATTCAACAATGTAGAAGCAACATGTTCAACATTATCCGGAACAAAGATGTCATCAGCACTTATATCTGAATGTGTTGGCATTGGTATATGCACAGGTTGCCCATAAGTTTATGTAGAGGCTGAATTCATTGAAAATATTGATTCATGAAAAATAATGTCTCTTGACACAAATTTCTATTTAATTGACAGATCAATTAGCTTATATCCATTTACACCTGATGGATAACCAATAAAAGCAGAAGACACTGCTCTGGAGCTGAACTTATCAGCAGACTGGCTAGGATTAGATGCAATAACCAAATACCCAAATGCTCTCAAATTATTATAGTCTACAAGCTCATTATAATACACTTCATAATGTGTTTTGTTTTGAAACACTAGAGTAGGCAACCTGTTTATCAAGTAAACTGTAGTCATAACTAAATCTCCCTAGTAAGATAAGAAAATACCTGACTGAAATCTCAACGATCTTGCAACCTCCAGTATGTGTCTATGATTTCTCTTTGCTCCAGCATTTTGTTGAGGCCTATATACATAAGCGCACTATGCCATGTGATGAGTAAAAAGCAATGCATGTAGGATCAAAGAACTTAGGTGCATAAATATAGATCATATGCATTTGATTTTTGCCTTAAAATGAGTTGAGACATAATGACAAAATGCTTGAAAACAAGTTTGAATTAAAATCAGATTAATTTTTCATTAAATAAAGCCATGTGCTTCCAGACTTGTCATCAACAATAGTCATGGAGTATCTGTATTTCGTCCTTGTTGGTATATTATAAGGGTCCAAAGTATCCAAGTGAATTAAATTAAAGAGCCCACTAACATGTGAAGTGTTGAATGAAAATGATGTTTGTATAAAATAACGAAAATAAAACCCAAAACGAATAAAAAAAAAAATAAGAAGATAAACGACAATTACACAAAACAAAGATTTACGTGGTTCGGAAATTTCTACTTCACAAGCCGCACTAATTTTGTATTAATCTCTCACAATTTGTTGTATAATGATTTTACAATTACATGAGTATTTATAAGAGAAGAAATTAGGTCTAAATCAAAATTATAGTCCAACTCTGAAAAGTAGCCTAATCCATAAACTAATCTGAATCTGAATAGTCTATTTTCATGAGGACCCAACAAATGACAATTTAGTTAATTTGGTCATAGGACGAACAAGGCAAACCTGATATGAAGCAACATTGATTTGTGATTGTGTTAGGCCCTTAATCAACTGTAGAGGGGGTGAATACATTTAATATAGTCAACTCGACAAAGTTTCAACATAATCAACATTTTTTATATTAATCTTATAAAAACTTATTACACAAGTACTCTCTCGAAATGATGAACAAATATCCTTGAGAGCTGCTAGGTTATGCGAAAGATATAACAATGTCGCAATTCTTATAGCATGAACATAATCTGTGCTTTATATAGAGCACAACTACAAATGTATAATAAATCATATTCTATTAACAACAAGGAAACCTATACTATTGCTTCTGAGATAAAGTCTTTCACCGCCTTCAAATCCCGTTTCCTTTTCCTCCTCGAAGATCAACTGATGTGACAAATACCGATTTCATTATCAGTTGACATCATCATCTATTGAAATCATCACCCGTTGATATTTCATCATCCGTTTATGTTGTCATCAGCATCCATTGATATGTAAGTTCTGAAATGAACTTCGGATAGTTTCTGTTTGATATCATCAATTGCTTCTAACAATCTCCCCTACTTGTTCATTATGGAATTATGGACAATTTCCAATTGATGATGTCAAAACTATCTAAATGCAGGAATCAAGTATGCATATTCAATCTTGCTTCAGCGAATATCAGACTTTAACTCTTCATCCTGAACTGCTTCTTTAAGTTGAGCAATGTCAGAGGTTAACTTCACTTCCTCAGCTCAGAATACTTCCAGAAATCTTCCTTCTTTGACTAGCTTGGATTATTTCTGCTTCAATTAAATTTTCTTCAGTATCAAGAGCTTGGACTACTGTATAGAATAATTTATCAGAGTTTAAAATTTAAATTCCTTAGATACTGACTCCAGCTTTGGCTTTAGTCTTTGAAATCCTTGACTTTTCTTCTATCTTCTCATTTCCTTTAAGCTTCATGTCACCAGTTTCAATAGCTTGTGATCTTAGAGATCTTTATCTTCTGACTGGATGATTTCCCTTATAACTATACCTGTGGTTGGTCTGTTAGAAGGATCATCTTCATAAAGTACTTGAGAAATAACATCAATATCAGAATTTGATGTCTTCATAGAATTTTTAAACTCTTCCTCCGTTTGCCTTAGCTGTTCAAGATCAACTCCAGGAATTTCTTTTGCAAATATTCTTCTACTTACCTCAGAATCAAATAATTGAATCTTTGGATCCTTGTAGAACAGAATTGTCTTTCTTCCTTTAACTTTCAGAGTTTGAAGATATCGGCTTGCTATAGCACCAACTTCTTCCTCCATAATACCTTGGTCTTCATCAACAACATGTGTGACTTGTGAAGATTGTGCATTTTAGTAGTCACAGTCATTTCTTCAACTCTTCTTTCATTCCTCCTGCTTCCTCTTTTACTCTCCTTCTGTTCCCCCTTATTATCTCCATCAGGATTTTCATCATCAGTACTTAACAATGATAGCTGTTTGTATTTAGATTTATCAATTTTCTCCCCCTTTTTGGCATCATCTCCAAGCAGTAGAGAAATAATCAGCTCCATTGAATTCTGTACTTCGATAAGTTGATCAGACATTTGAGCTTGATGAGCTTCCAATATAGCTTGACTGGATTCAATTGCATCTTGTCTGGTAACTATTGGTGAAATTTATTTCTGAATTTCTTGATGAGTAAGCAGCTTTGAAGCAATTAATGATTCTTTAATCAGATTGATTTGAGTAGTAGTTGTTTCATGAGCTGTGTGTATGGATCTGACAACCAAAGTTGATGCTTTTAGATGATTCAGCACATCAAGATTTGTAATCTTATGTTCAGCTATTTCCAGATGTTCAACTGCACATGTTCTGGAAATATGATATGTATTATCTTTCTAATAAGCATTCCAGAGATTATCGGAATAATCCCGCTTCTTCTTAGCATCTAACTTTTTCATTTTCCGTTGTCTCACATGCATAGGCATATCTTCAGGAAAGAAAAGATCATCCTCAAGATCTAACATAACATTAGATACATGAGTTTCTTTAATATCATTAGATTCTTCAATAGCAGTTGGATCTTGCACTGATTTCTGAACTTTAACATCAGCTTTAGCATGCTGAATAGAATGAGAAATTGATCCAGTGACTTCAGAAGCTTCAACACCTTCAGCAGTTATCTCCACATCTTCAAAGATTGTAGATAAATGAATTGGAGCTTCAAGATTAACTTCCAGGAGCGCATGTCCTGTAGAATGCTGTGGTGATTCTATAATGGATGAATCTTTATGAATGGACTGTTGTGCTACTACATCTTCAGCAACAACATGGATTTCTTCAGGTGATGGAAAAGTAGAATGAATGGACTATTTTTCAACAAAAATAGGGATTATCTCATGTGGTGGAATAGTAGAATGTATGAACTGCAAGAAAGTATTAGTACTTAGACTTGCAGGGAGATTAATAGCCTTTGATACATCAAATTTTTCCTGAGATTCAACAGACTGTTGTTCAGCATCTGTTCCTTTGGTACTCTGAGCATCTGCAAATATATAGCAAATAAAACTTAATCTCTGTATTCTTTTAAAGTAGTCTCACTACTCCTCACGCCACACATCTCATGACTTTTAATAATCACAGCTTCCTTATAAGGATTACTAAATCCTATCTCTCATTTATCTCTTCTTTTTCCAGGATGGATCCTGCCTCTCTTAAATTCTGTTTTTCTCTCAATCTTTTCACACATCTCACAGAAAAAGGCTCAGAAAGATTGTCCTACAAAAAAAGAGATGGCTAAAGAAGGGTGATATGTGATCATACAACTAGAGGTAGTCCTTAACTAAGGTCTAGATGAAATCATGTCAACATGATTTATATCATCAAAAGCATACTATAAATGTTGAAAGAACTAAATCAGTATTAAAATAAATGCTGATAAAGTAACACCAGTATTTATACCTTGTGAAACTGAAGATGCAGATTACGTGCGGACATTCAGTGGTGGTACTAATAAAATATCAGTAGTCATTTGAGACGGATGAACTCTGCCTTTAGCATCAATAATGAGAGTTACTACAGCAGGATTAAAGCTTGCATTGCAACTTTGATGCAATGGTTCTTGTGTAGCTGGAGAATTAGGAGTTGATGGATGACTTTGACAACCAGGTTCTTGTGTACTCTTCTCCACAATTGCAGTAATAAACTCCTGAGTAGTTTCAATCAGAGGCTCTTGTGCTTCAATATCTTCTGCACCACTTTAAGGTGCAGGTTCTTGTGTGATTGGATCAGAAGATGTAGCTGCTATACCCCTTTGAGATACAGGTTCTTGTGTGCTTGATCCAGGAAAAAGTCTTTTTCCTTGCAGCCTCTTGACACTAGATTTTAATTGCTGATGAGAGACTTCCTTTACTCTCTTGTGATATTGCATGACTGAAGTTTCAGACAGTTCTACAAGCGCCTCAGCAGTAGACTAGATATCAGAATTTAGATTTGATGCACTCTGTGTCTCCTCAGCAATTTTCTGTTTAAGCTGAAGCAAGTGCTGATTGTAATAAGCTTTGACCAATCTTCTTCTCTTTGGTCTTGAATTTGTATGAGAATCAGCAACTGTGTCTTTTTCAGTTGATGAAATAACTAGTTTTGGAGAAGAATCAGACGAAAGATTTGGAAATCTGGAAGATAAGGTAGCATTGTCCTCATCTGAATCTGATTCTAATCCAGCAAGTACAAGTTTCCTATTTATAATTTCTGAAGATTTTGAAGAATTAGGAACTTGAGATGCTTCGAGTGTTGACTTAGCTAATAAGCTTTGACCAATCTTCTTCTCTTTGGTCTTGAATTTGTATGAGAATCAGCAACTGTGTCTTTTCCAGTTGATGAAACAACTAGTTTTGGAGAAGTATCAGACGAAAGATTTGGAAATCTGGAAGATAAGGTAGCATTGTCCTCATCTGAATCTGATTCTAATCCAGCAAGTACAAGTTTCCTATTTATAATTTCTAAAGATTTTGAAGAATTAGGAACTTGAGATGCTTCGAGTGTTGACTTAGCTACAATATGATTTGTAGCTTGTTGTACCAAGTCTTTCTTTCTTTTTACAATAAGTGTCTTTTGAGAGACACTTGAGGTGGCTTCTGTTTGAGATGGTTTTAAAGCAACGGGTGAAGTCATGGTTAATTTTTCAAGAAGAATTTACTAACAATAGTTAGGGTTTCAGAGTTTACGATTTTGAAAAGGGTAAAGTAGCGAAGAGATAACAACATAGATAAGCAACGTATCATCTAGAATCAATAATTGATTTTATACAATACTTTTCTCCAATAATTTAGTTACATTCAGTTTAATAGGACACGTGGAAACATACGATTGACTTAAAAAGTAATCATGTAAACGTGTGTTACTGTATGCACAGTTCCCAAGAATAAGGTTAAGCATTAAACGAACATGTTCCAAAACTTTCTCAACAGTAAACACTGTAATCATGAAAAATTTCCCATTTGAGGCTAACTTCAACCTTTTAATTACAATGCTGATTTAAACATTATTCTCATAAAAAACAGTCAATCAAAGTTTGACCATTAACAACAGGTAATCACAATTATCAGAATTTATCAACTACTGACATAAACTATTAGTCAAAATAAGTTTAATTAATAACAAATTTTATAAGCATAATCAGTAGTTCAACATGCAATTATCACATAAGATCATTTAGAACAGTTTGTATGTTATCACGGCATCAAGTATTTAGCATAAGAATCAGTATCTAACAAGTACTAACAAATAATAAGATACCATGCTTCAAGAATATCAGCAGACTTAATTATCAGAGTTTGAGAACTGTCCTGAAATCATTCCCAATTCATTCACCAATCTTGTGAATGTAGCTTCATAGAGAGGCTTGGCGAATATATCTGCTACTTGCTGATCTATTGGAACAAAGACCAATTCCACGGTACCAGCTTCCACATGTTCCCTTATGAAATGATATCTGATACTGATGTGCTTAGTCATTGAACGCTACACTGGATTTCCTGTCATTATAATAGCACTTTGATTATCACAATATATAGGAATAGAAGAATAATCTAACCCATAATCCAGTAGCTGATTCTTCATCCATAGAATCTGAACACAACAACTTCCTGCATCAATATATTCTGCTTCTACAGTTGAAGTGGAAATTGACTTTTGTTTCTTGATGTACCAAGAAACCAATCTGCCTCCAAGAAATTGGCAGCTTCCAGAAGTGCTTTTCCTGTCTATTTTGCATCATGCAAAATCAGCATCTGAATATCCAATTAGCTTAAAATCTGAATCTCTAGGATACCATAATCCCAAATTCATGGTGCCTTTGAGATATTTAAAAATTCTCTTTACAGCTAATATATGAGGTTCTCTAGGGTCAGCTTAGAACCTTATACGGAGACAGGTAGCATACATGATATCAGGTCTACTAGCAGTCAGGTATAGGAGTGAGCCAATCATACATCTGTAGTTAGTTATTTTTACTGAAGAACCAGTATATAAATCTAAGTTGGTTGTAGTGGCCATAAAAGTTGATGCAGTTGATCAGTCTTGCATTCCAAATCTTTTGAGTAAATTCCTGGTGTATTTAGATTGATTTATGAAGATTCCTTCATTAGTCTGTTTAACTTGTAACCCCCGAATTTAACTCAATTCTCCCATCATACTCATTTGATACCTGGACTGCATTAGCTTTGCAAATCTCTCACAGAATTTATCATTACTAGAACCAAAAATGATATCATCAACATATATATGTACTGACAACAAGTCATTACCATGATATTTATAAAAGAGAATTTTATCAATTGTACCTCTTGTGAAACCACTCTCTAGCAAAAATAGAGCAAGTGTTTCATACCAGGCCCTTGGAGCTTACTTCAATCCATAGGGTGCTTTATCCGGTAAGTAGACATGATCTCGATACTTTGGATCAATGAACCCTGGAGGTTGTTCAACATAAACTTCCTCTTCGAGTTCTCCATTTAAGAATGCACTCTTCACATCCATTTGGAACACCTTAAACTTTTTGTGAGCAGCATAGGCAAGAAAGATCCTTATTGCCTCTAACCTTGCAACTGGAGAAAATGTCTCATCATAATAAATATCTTCATTTTGTGAGTAACCCTTTGCAACCAGTGTTGCTTTGTTCCTTGTAAAAATGCCCTCACTATCAGTTTTATTTCTGAACACCCACTTTGTGCCAACTACAGATATGTTCTTTGGTCTTGGCACAAGAGTCCAGACTTTGTTCCTTTCAAACTCATTGAGTTCCTCTTGCATTGCTGTGACACAGTCAACATCTTGCAGAGTTTCTTCAACCTTCTTAGGTTCAGCTTGAGATAGAAAAGAATGGTAGAGACATTAATTCTGAGTGGCTTTTCTTGTTCTTACACCACTGCCAGGTTTTCCAATGATTAAGTCAGGTGTGTGTGACTTAGACCATTTTCTTGTAGATGGAAGTTGACTCCTAGAAGAAGAACCTCCCCCTTGATCCATGAATTCTCTGTTATTTCCTTGAGTAGTACCACTATTGTTTCCTGATGCTCCCCCTGAATCAGTGTCCCCATTGTTATCAGTATTTGACTCATCAGAGTTTGAGGAAGATGAGTCTGATGATTTTTCTACTGATGTTTCTTGAGTTGAATCACTTGTTATAGTCTCTGGATTTGAATCATGTTGCTCCCCCTCAACATATGCTTCTCTGTCAGAAGAATTTCCACTATTATGTGGAACCTCAGAGCTTTGAGTGATATCAGGATCTACTGAATCAAAGTCAGGATTTAGAAGTTCAGCATAAGGTACTTCATTTTCAAATCTCAACTTGTCATGGTCATCTGCATCTTCTAGACCTGTTATCTTCTTGTCATCAAAAGATACATGTATAGACTCCATGACTGTTCTTGTTCTTAGATTGTAAACTCTGAAGGCTTTTATAGACAATGGATATCCCATAAAGATTCCTTCATCAGCTTTTAAGTCAAACTAGGTAAGCTGCCCCGGATGACTTTTGAGAATAAAACACTTACAACCAAATATATGAAAGTATTTCAAATTTGGCTTCTTTCCTTTCACCATCTCAAATGATGTCTTTCCATGCTTGTTGATCAATGCTGTATTTTGTGTAAAGCAAGCATTTTGCACAGCCTCAGCCTAGAAGTAGGTAGGCAATCTTGGTTCTTCTAGCATGGTTCTTACAGCTTATATCAGATTTCTATTCTTTCTTTCAACAACTCCATTTTATTGTGGAGTTCCAGGAGCAGAAAACTCTTGTTTTATCCCCTTGAGTTTGCAGAACTCTTCAATAGAGCTATTCTTGAATTCAGTTCCATTATCACTTCTAATGATCTTCACTTTGTATGTTGACCCTTTTTCCAGCTCCCTCACATGATCAAGAAGAATGGATGGAGTTTCATCCTTGGTGTGCAGAAAATACACCCATGTGTATCTTGTATATCCATCAACAATCACAAGTGCATACCTCTTCTTAGAAATAGACATAACATTCACTGGACCAAAGAGATCAACATGAAGTAGATGATATGGTTCAAGAATTGAGGATTCAGTTTTACTCTTAAAAGATGTCTTCCTTTGTTTGGCTTTCTAGCATAAATCACATTATCCATCAGGAATAAACACTGCATTGGGCAATCCTCTTACAAGATCTTTCCTCAAAAGTTCATTGATATTGTTGAAGTTGAGGTGAGAAAGTCTTTTATGCCAGTTCCAGCTGTCTTCCACAGATGCTCTACTTAGTAGACAAACTTCTGAATTATCAATTCTTGTGGAGACCCTGGCTTCATATAAACTACCATGTCTCACACCAGTCAATATGATCTTTCCATCAGACTTACTGACAATTTCACAATGCTCCTTGTAAAAGTTGACATGGTAACCTCTGTCACAGATTTGACTCACAATGATCAGATTATGCTTGAATCCTGCAACTAGAGCTACATTTTCAATGATGACATTTCCAACTGTTAGGAATATGTGTATTAGTTTGATGATAAGTTAAGCAAAACACTTAAGTAGAAATCTAGTGTTTGTAGCCTCAACGGATAAGACCATCTTGGCTATCCGTTGAAGGAGTAGCTTTACTTAGCAATAAGTTTAGTATTGTAGCACATTTCACTCTCTGGTATCAAGCTGTAATTCTTAGATGTTATTAGGAAATAATCAGCCATGTTGACTACTAATGGATGTACAAATAGGAGGGCTAATTGTAAATATTTCATGCCTTGTAATTTTGTATAAGTGAAGAAGTGTCAACGGATATTGAAGACCTTCAACGGATAAGAAACAAAGCTTCAACGGATGTCACTAATGCTTCAACGGATAATATCCATCAACGGATAAGTGCTTCAACGGATAAAGACTTCAACTGATAATGCATCAACGGATAAAGCTTCAACGGATAAAGCCTCAACGGATAAGGCATCAACGGATGAAAGCTTCAACGGATGCTTAGTTCATTAGCAGTTGATAGTGACAATTCACAAGCTGACAGAGGCACATGGGTTGACAGAGACATACTGGAATGTGGAAGCCTCTAGGAGGAATCAAGAAAATGTAGCATTTCCATTCTAATGCAAACAAAGAAGTATTCAAAGATTTACAGATTATCCTAGATTGCATTAGATAGAGAAATGAAGAAGAAACATGTGAAGAATCTTTTCAATTGTATTTTACAGGTTGTCTTCACTTGTAAACTTGGTGATATATAAACCAAGTAGCAGCTAGTAATTAGATATGAATTTTCATTGAGCTGTTTAGAAATATCAAAAGAGAAAATCATCTAGTTTGTACTAGGAAGCAGTTGTGATTTAATTCTTTGAATCACAGATTTTCTGAAATAACACATCTCTGGTGGAACAACAAATCCACCAAAAAAGTTTTTAAGTTCTTTGTGTTCATTACATTTGTGTTTGAATATATATCTGTCTGTATCAGCTTTAAGCAATTCACACACATTTGATCACTCAAACACTCAGCCTTAGAAACTGCTCAAAACTTGAAAAAGTTTTGAGATTTACATTCAACCCCCCTTCTGTAAATCTCATTGTTAGTCCACTGGGAATAACAATTGGTATCAGAGCAAGCTCTTAACATACAAAGAGTTTAAAGATCTATTCTGCTAACATCATGAGTGCACAGAAGAATCCTCCTGCTAACATCATGAATAGGAAGGATATTGGTGTAAAGATCCCAGTCCTGGAAAAAGATAATTATCATCACTGGAAAGTGAAGATGCATTTACATCTTCTTTCTCAAGATGAAAGCTACATCAACTATATTGAAAATGGTCCTCACATCCCTCACAAAGTAGCCACAGCTGCTACTGCAACAGTTGCTGTTGGACAGTCCATTCCCAAGCCAAAAGCAGAATGGACTATTGAAGACATGGAAGAAATCCGCAAGGATAAGAGAGCCATGAACATTTTGTTTAATGGCTTAGATCAAGATATGTTTGACAATGTCATCAATAGCCAAACTGTAAAGGAAGTTTGGGATACTGTACAAATCATCTGTGAAGGTACTGAGCAGGTCAGAGAAAACAAGATGCAGCTTCTTATTCAACAGTATGAATATTTTCATTTTGAAGAAGGTGAATCACTAAATGATACCTTCAACAGGTTTCAAAAACTGTTGAATGGATTGAAGCTGTATGGTAGAGTGTACCAAGTCAAGGATTCCAACTTAAAATTTCTTAGGTCTCTGCCAAAGGAGTGGAAGCCCATGACTGTCTCTTTGAGAAATTCTCAAGATTATAAGAACTTCACACTTGAAAGATTATATGGAATTCTGAAGACTTATGAACTTGAAATGGAGCAGGATGAGCTGTTGGAAAAGGGAAAGAGAAAAGGAGGAACAGTTGCTCTTGTAGCTGACAGTGAAAAGATGGAAGCTAGGAATGAGGAAAAGACAATGCCAAGTCTCAAAATTGGCACAAGCAAATCAGAATCAAGCAAGGGTAAAGAGCAAGTTGCTGAGGATGAAGACAATTCCAGTCAGGATGAATCTGATGATATTGAAGAACATTTGGCCTTTCTGTCCAGAAGGTTTGCAAAAATGAAGTTCAGGAAAAACACAAAGTTCACTAAGCCAAACAAAAACATGGTGGACAAATCAAAGTTCAAATGTTACAATTGTGGCATTAGTGGACACTTTGCAAGTGAGTGTAGGAAGCCAAATTCTGAGAAAAAGAAATTTGAGCAAGTTGATTACAAAAAGAAGTATTTTGATTTGCTCAAACAAAAGGAAAGAGCTTTTCTCACTCAAGATGATTGGGCAGCAGATGGGGTAAATGAAGATGATGATGTGGAATATGTCAACCTAGCCCTGATGGCTAATTCTGATGAAAATGAAACTAGTTCATCAAGCAACCAGGTAATTACTACTGATCTCTCTCAGCTTTCTAAACATGAATACAATGAAGCCATAAATGATATGACCAATGAATTATATCATTTGCGTGTTTCCCTTAAATCACTAGCAAAAAAAAACACTAGGATCAAGGAGAATAATGTGTTTTTAAGTGATAGGAATGCTGTGTTAGAGGATCAGATAATTGAGCTTGAAAAGATGAAACTTAAATGCTTGACTGTTGAGAGTGAACTAGCAGAAGCTGTTAAGAAAGTAGAAATTCTTTCTACACAGTTAGAAAGTGAGCAAGAGGTAATCAAGGCCTGGAAAACATCTAGGGATGTTAGTGTTCAGATTGCAAAGGTTCGGGGAATTGAATCATTCTGTGAGGATGCCTGGAAGAAAAACAAAAAGGAGTTAGAATTAATTGATGGATTGTCAACAGATGTGGAATCAACGGATGATGAAAGTTATCCGTTGAAGGAAGACAAGGAGCATCTATTGAAGGCTCATCAATTAAAACAGGCAAGTTCTTTTAAAAATAAAAGTCTCAATAAAAAGAATGATTCAACTCTCAAGAACTTTGTCAAAGAAGGAGCTAGCACATCCAGAGATGTCAGTAAGGTGAATATAGGACACATGACTTTAGATCAGCTAAAAGATAGGCTTAAGTTAGTTGAGGATAAGAAGGAAACTAAAAGAAAATCTAAAAGAAATGGGAAGGTAGGGATTAATAAACATAACAATTACACACCTGATAGGTATGCTCCTAGAAAAAGCTGTGTGCATTGTAAAAGTGTTAATCACCTATCTGATAATTGCAAATCTGTTAAAAATGCTCCCATGCCTTCAAATCCCTCCATGCCTAAAATGTCTATGTCACCTCTGCATGCTATGCCTGTTATGTCTCACCGGAATCCCCATGCACATTTTGCAAACATGCCATATATTAACAATCCTTATTTTACTGCATTTAGTATGCCTCAAATGCCATACAATATGCCTATGTGGAATAACATGTTTGCACAACCTATGCCTTATCAAATTCAAACAAATGTGTTAAATGATTCTATGACTAACCCTACACTTCAACCAACCACATCTGAGACCAAGGGTGACCCAAAGTTACCTAAGTCAAAAGATGCAGGAGGAATGAAGTCTAGGAAAAAGACTAACAAGGCTGGACCCAAGGAAACTTGGGTACCAAAATCAACTTGATTGATTTTGTTGTGTGCAGGGACAAAGAAGAAATCTATGGTACTTGGACAGTGGTTGTTCAAGACACATGACAGGAGATTTCACCCTGCTCACAGAGTTTAAGGAAAGAGTTGGCCCTAGCATAACCTTTGGAGATGACAACAAATGATTCACTATGGGATATGGCTTGATTTCAAAAGAAAGTGTCATCATTGATGAAGTTGCATTGGTTGATGGTCTCAAACACAATTTATTGAGCATCAGTCAACTATGTGATAGAGGGAATACTGTTTCCTTCAATTCTGAAGCCTGTATTGTCACAAGTAAAAAGGACAATAAAGTGGTTCTAACTGAAGTTAGAAAAGGGAATGTGTACTTAGCTGATTTCAACTCTACAGATGCAGAATCCATAACTTGTCTTCTCAGCAAAGCAAGTCCAGTTGAAAGTTGGCTATGGCACAAGAAGCTGTCCCATTTGAATTTCAAGACAATGAATGATCTAGTCAAAAAGGACTTAGTTAGAGGAATGCCTCTAGTGGAATTCACAAGGGATGGGCTGTGTGATGCTTGTCAGAAAGGAAAGCAAAAGAAAGTATCATTCAGTAAGAAACTTGAATCTGCAATTGATGAACCCCTACAACTTCTACACATGGATCTTTTTGGACCAGTCAATGTATTGTCAATTTCAAGGAAAAGATACTGCCTAGTGATTGTAGATGATTTCTCAAAGTTTTTATGGGTTTATTTTCTTGAATCAAAGGATGAAGCTAGTGAAATCATCATCAATCATATCAAGCAAGTCAACAATCATCCTGATTTCAAAGTAAGAAATATTAGGAGTGACAATGGAACTGAGTTCAAGAATTCAACCATGAAGTTGTTCTGTGAAGAAAGTGGGATCATGCATGAGTTCTCAGCTCCAAGAACTCCACAACAAAATGGTGTGGTGGAAAGGAAGAACAGATCACTAATTGAAGCTGTAAGGACAATGCTTGAAGAGTCAAAACTCCCAACTTATTTTTGGGCTGAGGCTGTTAACTGTGCATGTTACACTCAGAATATTTCTCTAATCATTCAGGCAAAATGCATGACTCCCTATCAATTATTCAAGAGAAGAAAACCAACTTTAAACTTTCAACATGTCTTTGGTTGCAAATGCTACATCTTAAGGAATCAATCTGATCACAAAGGGAAGTTTGATGCAAAGGCTGATGAAGGAATATTTGTTGGTTATTCTGCTGGAAAATCATATAGGGTCTACAATCTAAGAACCAACATTGTCATGGAATCTGTACATGTTGTGTTTGATGATAAAAAGATTGATGGACTAACGGATGAGGGACATCATGAAGGACTCAAATTTGACAACATTGAGATATACTGTGATGATAGTGAAAGTGAGAATGATGAAGAAGGTATCTCAAGAAGAATTCAGAATCTGCCTTTGGATAATGCACAGAATGCTGCATCCGTTGAAAGTCATAATTCAGCTTCTATTGAAAGAAGTAATGCAGCATCCGTTGAAAGACAAAGTGCATCATTCGTTGAAGTTCATAATGAAGCATCCGTTGATCGCAGTCTGTCAACGGATAATCAATTCACTTCATCAGTTGATAGAGCTCCCAATTCCTTTCAAAGGATCAGCAACTCAGGGGGAGTTTCAACAAATCAACATTCTATCTAACATCATGACAATACTGAGGCAACCTCATCTAGGGCTAATCTACCACCTCAAAGAAAATGGACCAAGAATCACCCTTTTGAACTGATCATTGGTGATGCTACATCAAAAGTACAAACTAGAAGGGCTACTCAAGATGAATGTCTGTATAGTAGCTTTCTATCACAGGAGGAACCTAAGAGAGTGGAAGAAGCTCTATTAAATCCAGATTGGATTTTAGCAATGCAAGAGGAGCTAAACTAATTTGAGAGGAACAAAGTATGGAAGCTGGTACCCAAGCCAAAGAACAAGAGTTCTATTGACACAAAATGGGTATTCAGAAACAAGATGGATGAAAATGGCATTGTCATAAGGAATAAAGCCAGATTGGTTGCTAAAGGCTATTCTCAACAAGAGGGAATAGATTTTGATGAAACATTTGCTCCAGTTGCCAGACTTGAAGCCATCAGAATCTTTCTAGCCTATGCAGCTAATGCCAATTTCAAAGTCTATCAGATGGATGTCAAGAGTGCATTTCTAAATGGGGAATTGGAGGAAGAAGTTTATGTAAGCCAACCTCCAGGTTTTGAAGATCCAAATTTTCCAGACCATGTGTATTATCTGTTGAAAGCACTCTATGGACTAAAGCAAGCACCTAGAGCCTGGTATGAGACTTTGTCAAAGTTCCTTCTAGATAATCACTTCACAAGAGGTACTGTTGACAAAACTCTCTTCTTTAGAAATATTAATGGCTCTAAGATACTTGTACAAATTTATGTAGATGATATTATATTTGGATCTACAGATGATAAGCTTTGTAAAAAGTTTGCTAAATTAATGCAAAGTAAATATGAAATGAGCATGATGGGAGAGCTAACTTACTTTCTTGGTTTACAAGTTAAACAAGTTAGTGGTGGAATTTTCATTAGTCAAACTAAATATATTTATGATCTTTTAAAGAAGTTTGACTTAATGGATTGTTCACCTGCAAAAACTCCCATGGCCACTGCCACTAAGCTTGAATTAAACAAGGCTGAATAGTCTGTGGATATTACAAGTTATAGAGGCATGGTTGGCTCACTTTTATATTTAACTACTAGTAGACCTGATATAATGTTTTCTACATGTCTCTGTGCTAGATTTCAAGCTGACCCTAAAGAATCTCACTTAGTGGCTATTAAAAGAATTTTCAGATATCTCAAGGGGACCCCAAATCTAGGAATTTGGTACCCTAGAGAGTCTGGTTTTGATCTAATTGGCTACTCAGATACAGATTATGCAGGTTGCAAAATAGACAGGAAAAGCACAACAGGCACCTGTCAATTTCTAGGGAATAAGCTTGTATCATGGTTCAGCAAGAAGCAGAATTCTGTTTCCACATCAACAGCTGAAGCTGAGTACATTGCTGCTGGTAGTTGCTGTGCACAGATACTATGGATGAGGAATCAACTATTTGACTATGGTCTGACTGTTGACAAAATTCCAATATTCTGTGACAACACAAGTGCCATTGCCATTACTGAAAATCCAGTGCAGCACTCAAGAACCAAGCACATTGATATCAAGTACCACTTCATTAGGGAACATGTGATGAAAGGTACAGTGGAACTTCATTTTGTTCCAAGTGAAAAGCAGATTGCAGACATATTTACCAAGCCACTTGATGAATCAACATTCACAAGATTAGTAAGTGAGTTAGGTATGCTTAATTATTCATAATCTATGTCATCTATATAATCTGTCTTGAAGCCTGAAATGAAATTTGCTGCAAGAACAAAGTTGGCTTTAATTAAGACTTATCCTATCAACGAATATTTTCTATCCGTTGAAAGCCAAAATTGTTCTATCAACGGATGTTCATTATCCGTTGAAAGATAAATACATTTCTGGTAATTTTATCCTTCAACGGATAAAATGGTGTTGTTCATCAACGGATAACTATTTCCCTTATCCGTTGAATTGTTACGTCAGTTACTATAAGTGAGTCACAGCCGTTGATTCTTTTACTCAACCGTTGATACAGATATACAGTATTGTATGTAATTGTATTTAAGGTAGTTTTCAGAATTTCTACAGTTTTATTTGTTCTTGAACGACTGTAACTTACTTAAAATTATCATTCAATCATTTTATTTACGTTTTAATTCAAGAAAGTATAAAAGTCCAATTGAACTCTTATTCTCACTTTACGCTTTCTTGCAATTCTTATTCTCTTTCTCTCTAAATTCTCAAGTTTTTCTCTGCAACCTCTACTCACAACAATGGCACCAGTAGTCAAAATTATGTCTCAAACAGGATTTGTTTATGAAAAGAATAATTTCATAGCCTTGGTTGAAAAGAATGAAGCCCATTCTGATTATCACAAGATGATGGACTTCATCAAAAACTGCAAACTAAGCTATGCAATGCTGGAAGCCCCAAGCATCTACTGTGAGGTGATTGAGGAGATTTGGACAACTGCAGAGTTCAACTCCACAGATATGACTATTGCCTTCTCTCTCAAAGGTAAGGACTATTGCATTAATTATGATGATTTACAATCTTGCTTTAAGTTGCCTGAGAATAATGCCATGACACCACACACTGATAAAGATGTCTCTGCTATGCTAGATTCCATAGGCTATGCTTTTGATTCTGCTAGTTTAGGTAGTATTAGAAGGAAAGGCCTTAGGAAAGAATGGAGTTTTCTTGGAGATGCCTTTATTAAGGTTTTCTCTGGGAAGATTAGCAATTTTGATGCTATCACTTCATCTCTTGTTAATATGCTCTATATGCTAGTTTCTGATAGGTACTTTAATTTTAGCAACTGTGTTATGCTAGAATTAGGTTCCAGATTAGGTAACAAAGCTAATAGACCACATAACATCTACTATGCTAGATTCTTTATGTTATTGGCTAACCATGTTGCTGAAGGTTTGGTTATATCCAATGAGAATAATAAACTCAAATGTTGGGCACAAGAGAAAAGGGTCCTTGCAGACCTTTTGAGAATGAACCTCAACAGCCAGGTGCCATTGGTATACTTGCCAATCATGAATGCACCACAGGTAAGTGAGGTAAATACTTCTATAACTCATATTATTTCCAACCCCAATGTTTCTTTGCCTTCTAGTGTGGCTATGGAACCTGTGTCTTTGTCCAAACAGGCTCCTACCAAAGCCACCAAATCTAAAGTTTCCAAAGTCAAGTCAAAGAAACCTACCTCTGTTGTTACTCAAAAGACAACAGTTGTAACAACTACCATAAACCCTGAAGGGAGTGAACAGGGTGTGAGTGGTGAGGGGAGGGGTGAACATCAAAAAGCCCCCCAGGATAAGGTGGGAGAGGTGAGTGGTACCCAAACTAGCCAAGCCACAGTCTCTCAAAAGACTGTGGTGGTTCAAAAGGAGTCCAGCACATCCCTAGTTGCATCCTCCCAAAAGGATGTAACTATTGAAAATAGTCCCCAACCAGGGACACAGAACAAAAGAGGGAGGGACACTGAAGCCACACATTCACCATTTAAAGCCTTTTCAAGGAAGAAGAAGGCCAAAACCCTAGTTTCCACACAAGGGACACAAACAGCACAGATACATCCACCAGTATCTGTGCCTTCTCAAATTCAGCTTGATGTGATTCCAGCAAATGTGGAATCACAGCCCCATTCTCTCAATATAGAAACACACCATTCATCAAACTCTCCAACACCCTCTCTGGATGTGGATATGATATTCACATCAATTCCTGATTCTCCCTCATTAAAACTCAGGGAGGAGCCCCACTCAAAACCTGATGATCATCATCTTTTAGATGATTTGTTGGATCATCAGCCAATTCTTTCAGATGTAGTTGAAGAATCTGTGTTACCTCACTTAAAATCAATCCACACAGATTCAACAATTATGTCACTTTCTATATCTACATCTTTTCCTTCCTCAACGGATATCTCTCATCCGTTGACAAGTGGTTGTTCTTCAACGGATAAGCTTAACAGCAGTTATCCGTTGATACCATCAGTTTCTACTTCAACGGATACTCCCTATCCGTTGATGGTCTCTACACACTTAACATACACAATTCCAACTGTAGAGGACATGGCAACTGTACAATCACTTTTAGGTTTGAGGGAAGGGAGTGATCTTTTGAGTGAGAGGCTGGGTTGCTCCCAGGCAAAAGGAGAGGTTGAGAGTCACCAAATGCATGCTATTTCTTCCAGTATGGCAAAAGTGAGTGAGAGGAGTGCCACCTTAGAAGGTGAAGGTGAGGGTGTGAGGGTGTGTGTGAGCCAAGGGGAGCCCCTGATGCAAGAACAGAGAGAAATTGAGAGAAAGGCAGGTACAAAAGCTATAAGGGTGGATCCAGCCATTGCTAGTGAGTTAATGAAAGTGGATGATGCAGATAAGGAAAGACAATTTCAGCAACATTACAAAGCTGTCATTGATAACATTTCCTTGGATGCTGACACTTTTACTCACCCTGTTTCAGCCTATCAATTATTGGTTGCACAAGGCAATATGGAGGCAGAACAGACACTACACATTGTACACACTTCAGAATCTCTTCTCAGAGACAAAGCTGCTGTCAACAGGCTGCCTTCTCAAGCTGGTGAGCCATCTGAAGAATTTGGAGTAAATTCTAATGATGATGACTCTAATTCTTTGAATGAGAGCATGAACTTAGGGGGAGTAGCAGGTCCAAGTTCTGTTCCTGATCTTCCTGCATGGGCATGGGCAAAACCATCAACACCAGGAGAGTTTGGTGTCACTTTGGTCAGATAAGCCATGACAATTCAGCAGGCCCTTCAGGAGACTCAGGATGCTGGTACCAAGGCAATTCTTCAAGCTCATCTGGAATCTCTGCATCTCTTACAGTTGCAGCATTACCAGCAAAATCTAAGTGTGGATGAGCTCAAGCTGGACATTGCTGATCTGAAATCCTACAATGCTGAGAAATTGGATTCACTTATACCCTATGGTACTATGCAAGATCTGTTGGGGAGACTGAGGAAAACATCTGATGCTGACAAGAGGCTGGCCAGATTGGAAGATAGGGTTCAAATCATTGAAGACTCTATGGTCACCATTCTTCAGAATCTACAAACTCAAACAAATCTACTCATGCAGCTGGTACAAGCACAAGGCTTGACCCCTACCCTTGATGATAACAAAAAGGGGGAGAATAAAAGGGAAGGGGAAGGAGAGCCATCTACAACAGTTCAGATTTCTCAAGTGCTAGTTCCTGTCATCACAACTTCTCCAACTATTCAAGTCAAAGGAAAGCTAGATGGAATTGATCTAATCCAGATAGCAGCAGCTGAATTGCAAGTCAAAGAGCAAAGGAAGAAGATTGATGAAAAGATGCAACTAATATTTGGTTCTACAACTTCTCAATCACAATCTGTGAAGCATAGCACAAAAGTGGAATCAATTATTATGGAACTCAAGCCAGTAGGGAGGCATAAGGATGGAGAAACTTCTTCTAAAGATCTGCAACCTATGGTTCTCAAGCCCAACAACAGATCCAATAAGGACTCTACAAAGAATCCTCTAAAAGAGGTGGATTTTCCTCTTCCAAAAGCTGATGAGGACAAGCTTTTAGGTAGAAGTATTACATATCTCAAAGAGACCATGGATGAGGCTGTAAGGAGAAACATGGCTATTATCTTCAGAGAGGGAAAGAGCATATGTGTGATGCAAGGACATCCCAAATTCTCAATAGCCAAGAGGGAAGAAACCAAAAGGTTGAAGGAAGAAGCCAAACAGCTAAAGGCTGACAAAAGAGCACAAGCAAAGCTTGAAAAACAGCTAAAGTCAAGTCAGGCTGAAGAAAAAAAAGAAATTGAAGATAAAGGTGAAGATGAAGCTATGGGGGACATGGTTGGTACTGAGATGGAGGAAAGAAGTAAGGAAGAATGTCAGAAAGGGAAAAGAAAGAAGGTCAATGCAAAGAGAAAGAAGGTAGATAAGACTGAAGAAACCCAATCAATATCCAAACCACTACCCTCTATTCCTGAACCAATTGTACCTGACCCCTTCATGAACATTCATGGTGAAACAATCATTCCCAAGGAGGAACCAATTGATTGGGACACCATCAAATTGCCCACCTTCCTAACCTCTTCTCCACCATCAAAGAAGCAGAAAAGAAGAATCAAATCAACACCCTCTAAAGCCTCAATCAAATTCACACAGAAGCCTAAGCCTAAACCTCAAACCTCTAAAGATGATTATATTCACATCTGTGACATAAAAGAATTTTCAGAAATTGAACTCTATCTGGATGAGCTGGAGGATGTAAGGGGAATAGCTGCCTATAGACAGCTACCAGAAAGACTAGTGTTCAAATACAAAGGAGCTGGGGAAAGAACATGGCCTCTTCACAGAATTCTGAATGAAGGCTACTCTACATTGATTAGAGTCTACTCAGCCATACAAAAGGATTATGGCTTTACCAGGACTGCCAAGACTGAGATTCTCAACAAGATTGCCAACATAAGGAAAACTTGGAGGGAGCCCAATGCCTTGCCTAGAACTTTACTCATTCAAGAAAGAGGAATTACAATTCAAAAATCACCTCATTGGTTGATGGAGTTCAGAGACAACAAATGAGTCAGAAGATTTTTCAGAATTGAAGATCAGCTAAAGATTGCCAGTAATGAAACTCTCAAGGATATGCAATCTAAGTTAGATATCAATGAAGAAGATGAAGCTGAATACAGACAACTTCAACTTCAAATAGAGGAGAATGACAGGAGGCTAGGAAAGAAAACCAGGGATCAAAGGAAAAGAAAGTAATTTGCTCAGGCTAAAGGAGCACCCTTGGAAATAATGTAATTCTTCAATTCCATCTCAGCATATACAATTTTGTAGCACTTTTGAATTTCTACTTTGTTACAGTTTATATATTTGTTAAGTGTTTTGTTATCATCAAGCTAAACCCAAATTTATGCCTACAGTTCTAGTAGACATAAATAGGGGGAGATTGTTAGGAATAAGTGTATTAGTTTGATGATAAGTTAAGCAAAACACTTAAGTAGAAATCTAGTGTTTGTAGCCTCAACGGATAAGACCATTTTGACTATCCGTTGAAGGAGTAGCTTTACTTAGCAATAAGTTTAGTATTGTAGCACATTTCACTCTCTGGTATCAAGCTGTAATTCTTAGATGTTGTTAGGAAATAATCAGTCATGTTGACTACTAATGGATGTACAAATAGGAGGGCTAATTGTAAATATTTCATGCCTTGTAATTTTGTATAAGTGAAGAAGTGTCAACGGATATTGAAGACCTTCAACGGATAAGAAACAAAGCTTCAACGGATGTCACTAATGCTTCAACGGATAATATCCATCAATGGATAAGTGCTTCAACGGATAAAGACTTCAACTGATAATGCATCAACGGATAAAGCTTCAACGGATAAAGCCTCAACGGATAAGGCATCAACGGATGAAAGCTTCAACGGATGCTTAGTTCATTAGCAGTTGATAGTGACAATTCAAAAGCTGACAGAGGCACATAGGTTGACAGAGACATACTGGAATGTGGAAGCCTCTAGGAGGAATCAAGAAAATGCAGCATTTCCATTCTGATGCAAACAAGGAAGTATTCAAAGATTTACAGATTATCCTAGATTGTATTGGATAGAGAAATGAAGAAGAAACATGTGAAGAATCTTTTCAATTGTATTTTACAGGTTGTCTTCACTTGTAAACTTGGTGATATATAAACCAAGTAGCAGCTAGTAATTAGATATGAATTTTCATTGAGCTGTTTAGAAATATCAAAAGAGAAAATCATCTACTTTGTACTAGGAAGCAGCTGTGATTTAATTCTTTAAATCATAGATTTTCTGAAATAACACATCTCTGGTGGAACAACAAATCCACCAGAAAAGTTTTTAAGTTCTTTGTGTTCATTATATTTGTGTTTGAATATATATCTGTCTGCATCAGCTTCAAGCAATTCACACACATTTGATCACTCAAACACTCAGCCTTAGAAACTGCTCAAAACTTGAAAAAGTTTTGAGATTTACATTCAACCCCCCTTCTGTAAATCTCATTGTTAGATTTTGCTTTAACTAAAGAGTGTTTCAGTTTATAAAAATCATAATACAAACTGTGATACTCTTTAAATGTATAAATAAAGTTTCAAACACTGCCACAATGAAAACAAGGATTATGTGGTTTATATCTAGCTGTTCTATTCCTAAACCCTGATTTAGAAGGAACAACTTTTCATTTTTTATTCCTCCTGCATGAATTAGCAAGATGATTAGTGCTACCACAGTTTGAACAGGTCTTTCTAGGTGCATTAGGCGGGGTTACATAATTTTTATTCTTATTAACGCTTACCTTGCCATTCCTTTTTTTTCCTAGACCTTTTCCTCTTATCTTTCATGTGTAGATCCTTCAGCTTTTGCTTAAGCTGTTTCTTAGTCATTGAACCAATATTTACTAAATTTGTGTGAACTTGTTCACTCTTTTCAGTAATTAAGTTTGATCTAGGTGTTAAGGTAGTACATTCCTCATGAATTGACTTAACAGAATTAGCACTAGGATTAAACTTAATGGTCTTTATTTGAACCTTGTTCAATTTGACCTGACTATCAATTTTTACTGTATCTATTTTCTTAATATCTTCTCCACTTTTCTTATCAGAATTAGATCTAGCTGAATATCCTAATCCTGATCCTCAACAGCCATTTTCTAAGATTTCCTGAGTTGTCTTTCTTGAGTTAATCCAATGTTTAATGACTTCTTTTTCTTTAGCTAGCTCCTTTCTAGATAAATATGTTTTTCTAACAATTTTTCTTTAACATAAACAATATTATCTCTTTCTTTTTGAATTTTTAGCATGGAAAGCAACTCAGTTTCTAGGTAATCATTCCTTTTCTTAAGCACATAGTTTTTACTATTGATTCTATTGTTCTCTAAGGTTTGATCCCTAAAACTAACATGTAGAGTCTTAAGAAATAATCTTAATTCATAGATATCATCAATATCAAATGCAAGAGTTGACTGAGGTACCTTTAATTCAGCACTGTCGGTCTCAGCATTAGCATTTTCCATGAGAGCATAGTTGATCCCATCATCTGAGTCTGATGAATCATCCCGGTTTCTCTTCTTTGAGATCAAAGTTTATTTCTTCTCAGCTCTGGGTTATCTGTAGTCAACTGCAAAATGTCCAAGTCCATCACAGTTGTAACATCTCTCTTTTGACTTGTCAGGTGTTCCAGTTCTAGCTTCCTTCCAATCAGTATCTCTTCTGTTGTTCCTATTATCAGAGTTTGAGGAACTGAAACCTTTTATGGAAAATCTTCTCCCCTTCTTGAAGCTTTTAACCAGTAGGGATACCATTTGATCCATATCTTCATTGTTGTTGTGATCACTATCAGTATCTAATTCACTATCAGGATTTGAGTCAGTATCAGAATTTGATGATTCAGTATCCGACTTAGCAATCATGGCTTTCCCTTTAGAGTAGCTTTTCCTCCTAGCTTTCTCCTTTGGTTTCTCTTTAACTTTAGTGCAACTGGTCTAGCTTTTGATCCTTTCCTCTTGCTCATTTGCTCCATCTCTAGTTCATGAGTTTTCAGAACTCCATAGATCTCATCTAGAAGTGTGATGTCAAGTTGATAGTTATCCCTGATTGATGTGACTTTAAAGTCCCACTTTTCAGGAAGAGCAAGTAGGAACTTCAAGTTTGAGTCCTCCAAATCATATTCTTTGTTGACAAGGTATAAGTCATTCATCAACTTCTGAAATTCGTCATAGATCTCAGTTAGGGATTCATTGTCCCTTGAGTCAAAGTGCTCATTTTTTGAGTAAGTACTGTCCTCTTGTTCTTCTTGATAGCAGTTGTACCTTGACACTTTACTTATAAAGCATCCCATATCTCTTTTGCTATTTTACATCCAATGACTCTATTGGACATAACACTATCAAGACTGCTGTGCAGGATATGTCTAACCTTAACATCCTTCATGATAGACGAGATATCTTCAGGAGTATAGTCCTTCCTGTCTTTGTCTATCATCTTATCTGGTTCTCCTGCAAGCGAAGCAACTACTTTCATTGGTTTGTGAGGACCATCATACATCCTGTTCAGATATTCAGGATGTGTGGCTTCCAAGCACATGACCATCCTGACTTTCCATATTGGATATTCGTGCACTTTCAGGATGGGCACCTTGATTGCTTCATACCTACTCATGTTGCTGCTTATCTGTGATGTGGTTGGGGGTTGTGGCTTCGGATCCAGATTCGGTGTTTCTTCTTCTCCTTTTTCTGACATGGTTGATTAATCTTCAGATCTTAAACTGTTTGTACGTTAACAACAAACTCTGATACCAATTGTTAGGCCCTTAGCCAATTGTAGAGGGGGGGGGTGAATACAATTAATATAGTCAACTCGACAAAGTTTTAACATAATCAACAGTTTTTATATTAATCTTATAAAAACTTATTACACAAGTACTCTCTCGAAAGGATGAACAAATATCTTTGAGAGCATCTAGGTTATGCGAAAGATATAAAAATGTCGTAATTCTTATTGCATGAACCTAATATGTGCTTCATATAGAGCACAACTACCAATGTATAATGAATCATATTCTATTAACAACAAGGAAACCTATACTATTGCTTTTGAGATAAAGTCTTTCACCGCCTTGAAATTCCTGTTTCCTTTTCCTCCTCGAAGATCAACTGATGTGACAAATATTGATTTCATTATCCATCGACATCATCATCCATTGAAATCATCATCCGTTGATATCCTATCATTCGTTGATATTTCATCATCCATTGATATTGTCATCAGCATCCGTTGATATGTAAGTTCTAAAATGAACTTCTGATAGTTTCTGTTTGATATCATCAATTGCTTCTAACAGATTGTAATTGAGGTATGTTCTTTAGTTTTGATAAAGGAGCATGCCCAAGTCTCAGATGCCAAGTATTATGGTCAACAGTTGCGTTGTTACAAGCAGGTGTAACAGAAGTCAAGAAATTGCCAAAAAGAGCTTTATCTTGCAGATAGTACATGCCATTGTACATTTTTCCAACATCTTTGGATGTCTGAGAAACGGAGTCAATTATATTAGAGGTGCAAACTGAATGTTATAGTTTCCAACACCATTGCCAATTTATCAATTGACAATAGATTGTGTTTGGATTCAGGTGTTAGTGTTTGTGCCCTAGAGACAACACTATTATGTTTATATTATGAAACATTTGGATTATTAATTCTTATTATATGGATTATTCTTTAGTAATTTATTATATCTATATTTTATGTGATAAGATGTTAGATTAATAAATGTCCTTGGAATATGATATGTAATTTTATATCTCTAAGTACGTGACTTAGAAATTAGATTATGAGAATAGTATCGATATTCCTGAAGATCCCTAGTCGAGTATTATTATTAAGGGACAATATTAATGCATTAAGACGAGTATGAATGTTGACTGATGATCACATCTCATTGATCATAGGTATAGTGATACTAAAGTCAAAACACAGGCACATGTATTATATACATGGTGCTGGAAGACCCAATGTGGATTCTACATGTCTATTGTGTCATAAGTAAATCTCACAGTGATAATGATGTATTGGTCCTTAGACTTGAAATCATTATATTTATATATGAGAATTTATATACTTTGGTTGCATTAAAAGTTACCTTTGACCGGGTGATGATAAAAGTGTATATTGGGTATATTATGAATCATATGAGAAATATGAATGATCTAGAAAGGATTTAACCCTCCTATTTTAGGAGTGATATTATTGGCCTCTTGTTTGAGTTAGACTATGAAATGCATGGCCATGCTCAAATGTTGATTTGATGTTATAGTCTACTCATGGATCAAGGAAACCTGGATTAAATTATGAAGAGGATGACACATAACATGCCTCGAGTTTAATATATAATATATGGTTAAAAGGATTATAGTACATTGTACATTGTACATTATACACAAAAGGTTTAATCGATCACCGATTTAATTATTATTATTTGGGTAACAATGATGTATTACTAGATGCCGCTCATTTTTTATGATTTTAAATTAGATTTAAAATTATTGCCAACGTAATAATAACCTAAAGGGTCGCACAAAGAATGATTGGAGGATTATTTAATTTAAATTCGGATTTAAATTAAGTGTAAGTAATTCGAATTATTTGTTATTAATTAAGTGTGACTTAATTAATTAAATAAATAGGAAATTTGAATTTAATATTAAATCCGAAATTAAGTTATTGGATGATTAAGTGAGACTTAATAATACAATAATTAGAATTTCGAATTTAATAATAATAATAACTCTAAAATTAAGTTTAGGGTTGGAGGCCCATTAGCTCTTGCCTATATAATATCTTTTTCTAATAGAATTAGGGTTACACGTTTTATTTGATAAAACATAAACCCTAGCAGCTTGAAGAGATATAGAGAGAGCAAGAAGGCGACCTCAAGAACGTGCTAGTACACACCCATCCTTCGGGCGATCATTCGTGTGGATACCTTCAAGGCGTAGATCGTTCCAGCGACGGGCTATGTGGTGATCATTCTAGACCTCCATCTTTCCATTAACGTAAAGCTTCTTAAGGTAAACATACTGAACTACGAATTAAATATTATTTTTCGCATGGATCCTGCGGAGGGTTTCATTTTTTTTAAGATTTAAATTTACGTTTTCGTTGCGTTTATGTGCTAAAAACCCTTCAATGACATCAGAGCTACTTGCGAAAAGTTTTTAATTCGTTTATGTGTTTAATTGTTTTTGATATATGAGCATGTATGTGATTCACCATGATTTGATGTTGAAATAATATGCTTGTATATGTATGGTTTTGAATATATGATATTCATGTGAGTTGTATAATCATAAGATGATTATGTAATCTGTATATATACATGATTTATGTTTGTTCTAATTATGAGAATCATATTGGATACGGATTCTGAATTGGCTGCTGCAGATTTGCTGAAATCAGGGTCCGGTGTCCGATTTACGCATACGAATACCCTATTTCATAGGTAAACGAGCGTCTGAACAAAACTGATAGATAAAGCTATCAACGACTCGTCTGTAAGGCGTTTGACGTCGTTTACTGCCCGTAAACAGTGATTCTTGTTTTTCTGATTTGATTCTGATTTTTCTGATTTTTATCATATTTTTTTTATGATTAGGTCATGGATAATATGATATGTTAAGATCAAATTATGTGTTTTAACATGCTTTTATGTGTTGTATGAGCATGATGGATGGTTATGGCATTTCGACCTTAGTGTAATGGTTTTGGTTTTAAATACGACTTGCATGTCGTCAATCTTTGTAATCATAAATCTCGAATGTAACTCGAATTATTCTTGTAAGTTCATTATATTAGTTTTAATTTCAATTATGTAATGTAATTGAAGACTTAAGAAGGCTATTCAATGGAGGTGATTCAAAGAAGAAGATGAGGCATACAAGAAGTCTAAACAAAGAAGAAGACTTATGTAATAAGTAGTTGTATTTATTTCCATCATCATATTAGATTGACCTTGATCTTTATCATGAGCTTGATAAAGATCACATAGGATGGGGCCATAACCAAACACATTTACTTTATTGCACTTTACATATTGATGTATGAATGTATGTATAAAATAGTTAATGATGCATGCTTTAATTAGATTAATCATGCATGAATGTATGTATTAGATACGTCACCCATGTCATGCCTAAACAAGATAAAATCTGTAACGACTCAAGATTTTAAAATTTACAAACGATTATGAGATTCTCGCGTTTATGAAACACCGAATGAAATATGAATCTTCTTTATTTCCGACATGGGGTGATTTTGTCAACAACGGGTTCATAGAACTTGTAAGGCTGTGGATTTTAAGCGAGACCGATGTGACTCCTCCACTACCTGGAAATCAAACCATTGACGAGTATTGATTTGAAGTATTTTATTCAAGGAAAAATTGGGAATCTCTTTATGATGGGATCATCATCGTTATAATACTAACAAAACCCTAATGTTTATATTAAGTTATTTAGATGCCTTCCAATATGTCCAACGCGTTAGCCCCTAGATCGATAAGGAGTGGGTTCGCCAGAGCGAAGTACTCCCATCTATCGTGGGACGGCGTGTTGAAGTATATGATACTTTTAGACCTTTGAGTTTTAACTTAACTAAGTTACCACAATAAGATTGTGAACTTAGAGGCATAGAGTTTGGTGAGATTTATTGGATAAATAAGTATAAATTTTATTCCACTAAACTATCCGAGAGTTATATAGTTGATATAATTGACAAATGTTGTCTACCTTATTGAAGAATGTTTTAGGAGTAAAGCCAAAGCTGTACTAAAACGTTGTGAAAATTTGGATCTTGGCTCACTAGAAAGTATATAGAAGAAACTCTTTCCGAATTAATAGTTAGGGCTATTAATTTGATAAAATAGTGGGATATATATATTTTGAATATATATGAATAATCACTTGAACATAATTTAATAATCCTCTGTAAACTAATTTATCTTATGCATTTTAAACATTGTAGATATCAAATGGCAATCAATTCAAACAACTTCTCTGTGCGATCAGTCTTTGAGAAGGACAAGCTGACAGGAACAAACTTCCTTGAATGGCAGAGGAACTTGAGGATTGTCCTCAAATAAGAGCGCAAGCTCTATGTCATAGATATCCCTCGCCCTGCACCTCTCACTGAAGGAGCATCCCGTGCTCAACATAATGTTTATCAGAAACATATCGATGATGACACGAATGTCCAATGTCTCATGTTAGCGACCATGAGTGCTGAACTTCAGAAATAACATGAGAATATGGATTCTTATGATATGATTGAGCACCTTAAACGTATGTTTGAAGGACAGGCTTGTCAGGAGAGGTTTGATACTTTCAAATCATTACATGCATGCAAGCAGGGAGAACGTGATCCGGTTGGACCGCATGTTCTAAGGATGATTGGGTATATTGAGTACCTTGCCAAGTTGGGTGCCCCGATTGTTGTGGAGCACCAGATTGACCTAATTTTGCAATCTTTAAACAATAGTTATTCTCAATTTATGATGAATTACAATATGAATGAGATAGATAAGAACCCCACCGAACTGTTGGCTATGTTGAAAACTGCTGAGACCAACGTTCAGAAGACATCCCCTGCTCCCATGTTGAAGGTGAATAAGAAGGCCAAAGGAAAGGGTAAATGGAAAGGCAAGAGGAAGATGGGATCTAAATCAAATGCCAATCCGAAACCTGATCCGACCAAGGCTTTGAAGCCTAAAGGTGGTGTTCCAAAGGTTGGTGATTGTTACTATTGCAAGAAACCAGGTCATTGGAAGATGAACTGTCATGCTTATTTGGAGGATCTGAAGAAGAAGAAGGCTGTTGTTACTGCTTTTGATTCAGGTATTTATGTTATTGAAGTCAATTTGTCTACTTCTACATCTTGGGTATTAGATACTGGATGTGGTTCTCACATTTGTATAAATGTGCAGGAACTACAGGGAAGTAGGACATTAGCGAAGGGAGAAGTCGACCTACGAGTTGGCAATGGAGCAAAGGTTGCTGCTTTAGCTGTAGGGACTTATCATTTATCGTTTCCCACTGGGCTTATTTTAGAACTAGATAACTGTTTTTACGTGCCTGCGATTTACAAAAACATTATTTCGGTTTCTTATTTGGACAAGAAAGGTTTTTCGTTTTTGATTCAGAACAATAGTTGTTCCTTTTCATTCAATAATGTTACCTACGGGATTGCACGTTTGTTTAATGGTTTATATGTTCTTGATATAGATACTCCTGTCTATAACATAAATAATGATATTAAACGTATTAAGATGAAAGACTCAAATCAAACATACCTTTGGCATTGTCGTTTAGATCACATAAATGAGAAACGCATTTCCAAATTACATAAAGATGGTTACTTGGATAAGTTTGATTTTGAATCATACGAAGAATGCAAATCTTGTCTCATTGGAAAAATGGCTAAAGCTCCTTTTACCGGACAAGGTGAAAGGGCCACCGAACGATTAGGACTTATACATAGTGATGTATGTGGTCCAATACGTATGATGGAAAGAGGTGGCTTTTACTACTTCATTACTTTTACTGATGATTTCAGTAGATATGGATATGTGTATCTTTTGAAGAACAAATCCGATTCTTTTGAAAAGTTCAAAGAATACAAGGCTGAAGTGGAAAAGCAAACAGGGGAAAGTATAAAAGTTCTACGATCAGATCGTGGAGGAGAATACTTAAGCCTCGAGTTTAAAGGTTTCTTGAAGGAGTGTGGTATCGTATCACAACTTACTCCTCCTGGAACGCCTCAATGGAATGGAGTTTCTGATAGTAGAAATCGTACCTTGTTGGACATGGTGCGATCGATGATAAGTCTAGCAGATCTTCCAATAAGTTTCTGGGGTTATGCTCTAGAAACGGCTGCATATACACTAAACCGAGTTCCAACTAAATCGGTTCAAAAGACTCCATATGAGATATGGACTGAGAAACGTCACAGCATGTCTTTTATGAAAGTATGGGGATGCGAAGCGTTTGTGAAATGCTTGGTGTCTGACAATCTGGAACCAAAATCGGATAAATGTTATTTTGTGGGATATCCTGAAGAAACTAAAGGGTATAGTTTCTATAATCCTACCGAGAACAAAGTGTTGGTTGCTCGAACCGCTGTATTTTTTGAAAGAGAGTTGCTTTCAAAGAAAATTAGTGGGAGGACTATAGATCTCGATGAAGATCGAGTTGTACACAATAATATTGAACCAGAGTTGGAAAACGGGCAGGAAGTACATCAAGATGTTCCTGCTCCGGAAACACAGGTTGTTCGTAGATCTACTAGGGCTCGTCATGAGCCAGAGAGATATTATGGATTTCTCTTGACTCAAGATGATGATGTAATGCTCATAGATAATGATGAGCCTCTTACCTACCAAGATGCTATGAACAGTCCAGACTCCGAGAGATGGCTAGAGGCCATGAAATCCGAAATGGAATCCATGTATCAAAATAAAGTATGGACTTTAGTTGATCCACCTGAAAGGGTACAACCTATAGGTTGCAAGTGGGTTTTCAAGAAGAAAACTGACATGGATGGTAAAGTACAGACCTATAAAGCGCAACTGGTGGCAAAAGGTTTCAAACAAGTTCATGGTATAGACTATGATGAGATCTTTTCACCAGTTGCTCTGGTCAAGTCCATCAGGATTTTGCTAGCAATAGCTGCTTACTAAGACTATGAGATTTGGCAAATGGATGTCAAAACCGCTTTCTTAAATGGGAGCCTTGAAGAGGATGTATACATGATACAACCTGAGGGTTTTATCGATCCCGAGTTTGCTAAGATGGTCTGTAAGTTACTTCGATCTATTTATGGATTGAAGAAAGCCTCAAGGAGATGGAATCGTCGTTTTGATGAAAGAGTCAAAGAATTTGGCTTTATTCAAAATGAAGATGAACCATGTGTTTACAAGAAGGTTAGTGGGAGCCACGTGGCATTCATAGTAGTATATGTAGATGACATATTACTAATAGGGAATGACATACCTTCTCTACAGGCTGTTAAGACTTGGTTGGGAAATAGTTTCTCGATGACGGACTTAGGTGATGCTACCTATATATTAGGGATCAAGATCTATAGAGATAGATCAAGGAAATTAATCGGCCTAAGTCAGAGTACATACATTGATAAAGTATTGCATCGTTTCGGGATGCAAGAGGCAAAAAGAGGATATGTCCCAATGTCTCATGGGATATTGATCTCAAAAGACAATTGCCCTAAATCATTAGATGATAAGGGTCGTATGAGCAAAGTTCCATATGCTTCGGAAATTGGATCTATAATGTATGCGATGATATGTAGTCGACCTGATGTTTCGTATGCCTTGAGCATTACGAGCAGATACCAGTCTAATCCTGGCGAGGGTCACTGGACAGCAGTCAAGAATATTCTTAAGTACTTGAAAAGGACTGAAGATTCATTATTGGTGTATGGAGGAGATGATAAGCTGGTTGTAAAGGGTTACACCGACGCCAGCTTTCAGACAGACAGAGACAATTCAATAACTCAGTCAGGTTTTGTGTTTTGCCTTAATGGAGCCATCGCGCAGGCTAAAGAACCAAGGTCCCATTCCCGGGCAAAGCATATACTTAGGAGATATCACCTCCTTCGAGAGATTAATGAAAAAGGAGATATACATATATGTGAAGTGCATACTGATGATAATGTTGCAGACCCACTGACTACGGCTTTGTTGCAGCAAAAGCACGAAGGTCATACTAGTTCCATGGGTATTAGATATATGGGTGATTGGCTCTAGTACAAGTGGGAGATTATTAGTGTTTGTGCCCTAGAGACAACACTATTATGTTTATATTATGAAACATTTGGATTATTAATTCTGATTATATGGATTATTCTTTAGTAATTTATTATATCTTTATTTTCTATGATAAGATGTTAGATTAATAAATGTCCTTAGAATATGATATGTAATTTTATATCTCTAAGTACGTGACTTAGAAATGAGATTATGAGAATAATATCGATATTCCTAAAGATCCCTAGTCGAGTATTATTATTAAGGGACAATAATAATGCATTAAGACTAGTGTGAATGTTGACTGATGATCACATCTCATTGATCATAGGTATAGTGATACTAAAGTCAAAACACAGGCACATGTATTATATACATGGTGCTGGAAGACCCAATGTGAGATTCTACATGTCTTTTGTGTCATAAGTAATTATCACAGTAATAATGATGTATTGGTCCTTAGACTTGAAATCATTATATTTCTATATGAGAATTTATATACTTTGTTTGCATTAAAAGTTACCTTTGACCGGGTGATGATAAAAGTGTATATTGGGTATATTATGAATCATATGAGAAATATGAATGATCTAGAAAGGATTTAACCCTCCTATTTTAGGAGTGATATTATTGGCCTCTTGTTTGAGTTAGACTATGAAATGCATGGCCATGCTCAAATGTTGATTTGATGTTATAGTCTACTCATCGATCAAGAAAACCTGGATTAAATTATGAATAGGATGACACATAACATGCCTCGAGTTTAATCTATAATATATGGTTAAAAGGATTATAGTACATTGTACATTATACACAAAATGTTTAATCGATCACCGATTTAATTATTATTACTTGGGTAACAATGATGTATTACTAGATGCCGCTCATTGTTTATGATTTTAAATTAGATTTAAAATAATTGCCAACGTAATAATAACCTAAAGGGTCGCACAAAGAATGATTGGAGGATTATTTAATTTAAATTCAGATTTAAATTAAATGTAAGTAATTCGAATTATTTGTTATTAATTAAGTGTGACTTAATTAATTAAATAAATAGGAATTTCGAATTTAATATTAAATACGAAATAAAGTTATTGGATGATTAAGTGAGACTTAATAATAAAATAATTAGAATTTCGAATTTAATAATAATAATAACTATAAAATTAAGTTTAGGGTTGGAGGCCCATTAGCTCTTGCCTATATAATATCTTTTTCTAATAGAATTAGGGTTACACATTTTATTTGATAAAACATAAACTCTAGCAGCTTGAAGAGATATAGAGAGAGCAAGAAGGCGGCCTCAAGAACGTGCTAGTACACACCCATCCTTCGGGCGATCATTCGTGTGGATACCTTCAAGGCGTAGATCGTTCCAACGATGGGCTACGTGGTGATCATTCAAGACCTCCATCTTTCCATTAACGTAAAGCTTCTTAAGGTAAACATACTAAACTACGAATTAAATATTATTTTTCGCATGGATCCTGCGGAGGGTTTCATTTTTTTTTTAAGATTTAAATTTATGTTTTCGTTGCATTTATGTGCTAAAAACCCTTCATCAGGCACCATCAGCACATTATGCAAAATTAGTCCATTTTGAAGTTTGATATCACCTGTGTGAGTGATTTTCGACATTGCTCCAATTGATCTATTAATGTGATCAATGGCTCTAGAATTTACTGTACAATCTATAGAGTGATACTTTTTTAAATTACAAGTTACCATTCTAGAAAAGGCTATATCAAAATTATCTTCAGGTGTTGAGGCTTTTAAATCCTATAAAATTTGACTAGTAATAAGTTTCAAAATATGTTCTAGTTATTGAGCACTAAAAATAATTTATGAATCCTTTGGTGCCTCAAAAGTGCCTTGAACCATATTGCTCACCATTTTATGATTATTGAATTTGTTACCTCGTCTTTTAGCTTGGAAGTTATTAGTTTTCAAAAGTTATTTTTAATGTTTCAAATTCCAAGAGGGGTAGCCTATAACAGTCCAACATTTTCTATAGCATGACCTCTACACAATAAGAAGTATACACATGAATTTTATTTTTAACAAACCTCTTACTTTACATAGGAGAAAACTCAAGTTTAGAAATCTGAAGAACATCCCTATGTGATTCTTTTGCTCAATCACCACATACACTTTTAACAGTAGTTAAATGGATTTGCATCAACGACTGACTCCTTATTAGAATATAAGATCATCTAGACTATTAAGAAAGACAAACAATCTGGATTCCTCTTTCTGAGTTTATATGGCAGCTAAAAGAGCAGTTATTTGAGGATTAGTGGTGGTAACAATAGGCAAAATGTTCATGAAATCTAATTCTTCCCACAAACTACGCAACCAAGTAAAATAATCATTAACATGCATCTTATTTGGAGATATACCAAACAACTCTTTATTGAGTTTGTATTTTCTAGATCCATTAACTGAAACCTACGCTCTAGTTGTTTCCAAATCTTACTGGCAAAGATAATAAACAAGAGAGTTTGTTTAATATTATCAAAGACATTATCATGGATCTAGGAGATTACCAGATCATTATATGTGTCATATTCAGTTTCTTAAGTTTCATCAGCTTCATTTTTTACCTACGTACCGTGAACGAGGCCAAGTTTTCATTTTGTAGAAAGTTGCAATTCAAACATCCTTTTCTAGTTTCGATAATCACCTGCTCCTTGAAATTTTGAGACACTGATAGACAAAGGACCATCTAATGGGTGAAGGAACAAGGGGTTTTGCATATCTGAAAATGTAAACCTTCCTCTAGTAGTCATTACTTTGAGTCGATAAGTGTTTTGATCTGATAGATCTAATTTTTGAGAAAATGAAATAAGAGTCCCAGTAATAGGCTATCACTGATTCTCCTCCTTTGTGAAAGAAACAGATTATGGAACAAGAAAAAGAAAGATCAAATGACAGTCTGAACTTTGATACCATAAATCGTAAAATAAATAGAGTGCAATAATCTGATAACTGATGAGAAAAGAAAACGATAGGCGCAACCTATTTTTTATGGGAACAATGTTTCAGTCATTCAAAAGAAACTAGCATAATAACCCGTGTTTTTAAAATATTTTTTGTATACCATGTAATTACTATTTTTTTGTTGGTAACTATTGTGCAACGTCTCATGTGTATGAAATATAAGTTGATTGTTTATCAATGTGTATAATTTTCATGTAAAACAATACCGATGATACAATGTTTCTAATATAGGCCATTAATAAAATTATACATTTTCTTGTTTGTGTCGGTTAATCTGTATTTTCTGAAAGAATATAAATAGGATAGTCAATGCACGTTTAAAATAAAAAGATTAAAACTTAATCCATTAAATGTCGTGTTATGTTCACAAAGAGTAAACTAAATATTAACACAAATGTTGAATGGAGAGTTAAGCAAACTTTCTGAGTTTTGTCGAATAAACTATGAGTAATGAAATATTTTTTTAAGGTCAGTAATGAGTTATTTTTATTAATGAAGTCACTACTAACTTACAATTACGTTGCATAATTAAAAAAGATTAAAAATGCATAACTGATGTAAAGACTTCCAATCATAATATTTAATAAAGTAAAATTTAAACAAGTGTTAATATAAGTTGATTTTAATGGAAAAATGTTAATGTCTAGGTTGATGTTATATCATTGCCAATGTCATAATTTATTGACTAAAATTGACCCAGTAATCTTAGTTTTAATCTTTTGAACAAAATCCTAATTTAACAATATGTCAAATATTGTCAATTTCATATTTCATCAATTAAAATTGACCTAATCCACTTAGTTCTTAATACATTGAATATAAAAATTGGCATAATTCACCTAGTTTTTAACATATTGAATTTCAAATTCAACCATTCTTACATTCACAACATAAAACACTTATGTTGTTCTCTTCTAGTATATCAAAGAATCTGAATATTACATTAACATTGATTTTTTTTAAAGTTAGTAAAGATAAAGTTATATGTACATGTGTATGTATATAAATTATTATTTGTTAAAGTTTTGAGAAAATTACGTTGATCTCTTTTATTTATATGCTAAATATCTTGTTAGTGCATATGTTTAATTATAATTTACATATATTAAGTCAATTGATTACTCAAACAAAAATTACAATTATTCAATAAATAAATAACACTTACTTATATTTTGTAGTCGTAGTAGCACTAACAAAAGTCCATATCTAATTTTACTCCACCGACCATCAATCATGGCTATGACATAAAAATAATTTATATATTGTAAGACTAATTATTGGTATTCTCAGTTATTTTATGAATTCGAAGGAAAACTTGTACTAAATTCAATTTCAAATTTCTTTCGTTAATGATTCTAATTATTCTTCTAATAATAATGTGAAAAAGTTGTATAGTATGTTCCTAAAATTAAAATTTTTTCAATCCGATAGAATTTAATATGAATCAAACATATTATCAAATGGATTAATCAAATGGCACAATATAGTATAGTTTTTAACATTTATTCAAACAATTCTAAATATTAGAGTAATTCAAAGTATTTGTAGGTAGTTTCCAGAATTAAAAATTAGCTTCCTGAATTAATATTGTTCATCCATTTTTTTTAAAAAGATGTAATACTATAATTTTTCTAATGATTAATTTTAATAACCATATCATATTGAACAATTATGTTAAATTTAAAATTATATTCAAAAATATTTGATTACAAATATATTTTTAATTAAATTATACAAGAAATTATCTATTTTTTTAAGAATCATCCACTTCCTTACCATTTTCCTAATAACATAATTTAATGAAAAATCTAAATTTTATTTTATAGTTGTATGTTAATTTGTTTTAGAAAAAGAATGAAACGAAGTAATAATCTGGGATTAACTATTTACAAATTAACCATCACCGAACATTATTAGGGAACTTTCACTTAGGTCACCAACCCAAAAAAGTTTCCAGTCAAACGCTTAAACAATAAATATATTTCAAATAGGTTACTGCCGTTGGTGCTCTTAAAAAATTTACATACTTATTTTTTAATATGTTTGAAAATCGATATAATCAATTTTTTGACCTTACAAATTTGTTTAAACATGTTTGATCTAATAAACAGTACATTTTGTTACAAACTTAAAGTTGAAAACTATTTTGGTTTATCCATATAAATTTTGGTTTATGATAAATTTTTTTATCTATATAAATGACATTTTCTGGACAAACTTAAAGTACGAAACTTGTTGAGAATAAAAAAATCTACCTAAAAAAATATATAAGAAAACTTTAAAATAAAATATACCTCTTAAATTTATAACAAAATAATTTTTTTATTTTTGTGTGAGTATATTTTAATTAATTCAATAAAATATAATAATAATCTGTTTTTAAAAATAATTTTTTTTGGTCGAAAAAATAAGTTTTGGTATTGTATAGTGACGAATTAGCTCATTAACCCAACATTATTATAAAGCTAGTTCAAAAATGAAATGTGAAAAATAAATCAATTTAACATATTGTCGTAGTTTTAACAATTCTTATTACAGTTTTTGTCAAAAATAATAATTTAGTACGTTTGATGTATTTTATCAATTGACTTTGACTTGATATTATAAAGATCTCAAACACATTTTTATTATTTTATTTAAGTTATTAAAAATATTTGGCCTTATTAGTAAGATACCCTTGTCGAGATTGTAATTTAAATTTACTGCATTTAGGCTGTAATGATATATTTTCGGCTAGATCATGTAGTCAAATTTCGAGTAGTTTTTGAAAATAGGTCAAGTTTTGATTATGAATTCGGAATAAATCGAAATACGTCAACTCTTTGTAATTCTAATCGGTCTAAATATGTAGTACACATATTAATAATTTCTTTATAAGTAAATCTATTTTCAATATTTTATTTAAAAAATTATTTTATGTAGATTTTAATTTTATTTTATATTAGAAAGGCACTTGATATAATTTTGAACTAAAAATTGATTAATAAATAAGTTAATAATCTGTTTATGTACTATTTTTAACCTTATATATACAGTATAATTTTTTAAAATTAACTCTACAAAGATGTTCCATTAACTTCGTTTGAAATTAAATTAAATGTTCACTGTTTACGACAGTCGCACATTATGTGTATCATTAAAAACACTTTTGACAATATGGTGCAGTGATATGAAGATGTACAAGTTAATGAAAAAACTTAAGTTCGATTCCTCTAAATATTAAAAACAGGGGTAAATTAATCATTCCAATACATGAATAAAATGTCACATAAATTTTATCGTATTATTCACCTATTACATATAGAAAGAAGAGTAACCAACTACAAGATATTATATATAAGCTAAGGAGAGGTGGTACATTAAAAGTAATCTTCCTACCACCTCTTTGTTGAACCTTAATATGCAACAAGACGGAAGCATTGTTAAAATAATATAACAAAAATAAGTAGATAGACAGACAAAAGACACCCGCATTGTAGTCTTTGTGATATATGTGTGGTCCTTGTGCTCCTCAATAAATAGGTGGTTGGTTGGATTTGAATGAGTTATATAATTTTATAAAAATAAAATATAACACAAAATATCATCGTTCATTATAAAAATTTAAATAAACTAATATAGATAGAACATAAGATTATTGCATATTTATATTTGGTTAACATTATTATTTTAATAATGTATAACATATAGTAAATCATATGCACACGAATGAAATATAACTTGCAACTATTCATTTATAAATGAAAATATCTTATATTGTATAATGTATATTTATATTATATATAACAATTTTTCTATGATGTGTACATGTACAAACAATAAATACTAAATTTCATAAGTATAACACTTTTTGACTGGCTTTTATTTCTTATTAACGATGGACCCCCTACATATACAAAAGACACACAATCAAAGTGAGCTAAATTTATGATTTTCACTGATTAACATGTGAACATATACATACACTAGAAAAATCTAATATTAAAATTATTGAGCAAAACTTGTAAGATGAACTGGGTTAGGCTGAAAAAATTAAAAACTTAGAACTAAGTGATTTAATTAAGTTTGAAATTTTCTTAACCCCTAATTTTACTCGGTTTGATCGGCTAAAAGAGAGGCTGATTGTTTGATCATTGAAGAACCCATGAACCCAGTATTGTATAATGCAGGAGTGATCGCGTTCCGATTTGGTTCGGGTTAGATGTCAAATCGGAACTAAATCGCATAATTGCAGTTTTGCAAAAATTCAAACCACGTTACCCATTAAAACCAAACCGAGTAGAGGCATCTTCCATTCATATCGATTCGGGTTTTTCTGTCACTAGGTTCGATTTAGAAAATTTTAGTGGTTTAAGACATTTCTTATTAGTGAACTCGGGAAATAAAGAAATATATATTCTATTTAAACTTTCTTTCTTAAAATTCAGATAATTAATAAAACAATTATTCGTTCATATCAAAGTTAATCACTCATATTAACTGTAAATAATTAATGTTTAATAACATGATGATTAATTTAGTTATAACAAATAAATTTTCAATGCAATATATACACATGTAATTAGAAAAAATATGTACAAAAAATTTCAACATTATTTTTAAAGGAAAATAATGAAGAATTGATTAATATGTATAATATTGTTAAGATTTAACATTAATTTAGTTTGTGATTATTAGAAAAATATCATTTACGTAATGTAAATATAAAACCGATATACATATATTGATACAGTTTATATTGAAATAGGTTTGGGTCAAAGCCAACCTGAAATCAACCCATAACATGCGAATTTTTAGAATTATTTAACCGTAATCATAAATCACATTTTGATTATAGTTTGGATCGATTTAATATCGGATCGATTAATGCGGATTGTACCGTTTATGTCAATTGTCAAAATGTGTGCCTCATAGTAACCAAAGTCGGTTGTTATTGGAGCTACATAGCAGGCCTGCCCCAGAAACTAAGAACATGTGACCAAATTATAAGTAAAGATTATAACATGTTAAATAATTATTTAATAAAAAATATGATATAAATTAATGATGATAATAAATAAAATATTTTATATTTTACACCAAGTCATATAATTTAGACACAAATTATTTCAATAAAAAAGTGATATTTTATTGTTATGTGAAAATATAATCATATATATTAGTGATCTCGTCAAAATTTGAAGACTAATTCAAAGTTTTGTTAATAGACTTATCATAATTATCGTATAATACAGTAGTGAAATATTAAATTCGTCTACAAAATTTTCATAAGTAAAAAAGAGATATTTATATTTCTGAATTTTTTGTGTTAAGTTATATTATATGGTTTCTCGTATGATAATTAGTAGGATTCTCAATAGGGCAGGTTCGAGGCAGTAATCGTCATTTTTATACCCGCCCTATAACGACTCGTATAATTTCTATTAATTTAAAATTGCAATAATTGAATAAAATATGTGTCTTGGTCTTGGCAGCAGTGTATTGATATATATCATTTATCTGTGATGTATGGGTGTAAAGGACTGAAATGTGTATTTAAATATTGAGTTATATTGTTCTATTTCATTTTTCAAAAGTGATTTTATTACATTTTAAATCCATAAATATTTGGATTGTCTCTAAAAATTAGTTTTATGATTTTATAATTTTAAATAATTATTTTTAGGATTTTATAAAATTTAGAAATCAATATTTCATCAATTATTTAGTCCTGCATGATTTTCTGATTGCATTTATCTGTAAAATCCGTATTTAATTTCAGAATTATTTAAAAATTATGAAACTCATATTTATTTAAATTTGGAATATTTCGAGAATTTTAAAATTATTTTAGAAATTTTTTTGGATTATTTCACCCGCGCGTTGATTCATTTTATTGATAAAAGCGAGTATAAACTGTGTTTCAGAAATTATTTTAAAATTACAAAATTTATGTTTTTATAAACTTGGGGATATTTTTAATATTTTGATATTATTTTCGTGATTTTCTTAATTTGTTTTAAGTGGAGCTCTGTTCGTTAACTGGAAAATACGGGTACGAGTTACATTTCAAAAATGCTTTAAAAATTATGAAATTTGTATTTTATTATTTTCGGGATATTTATAAAATTTTAAAATTATTTTGGGAAATGTTTGAATTTTATTTATATGCACCTTAGTTCGTTAAATTATAAATTTCGGGTTAAATCAGGCCTGCAATTGGAAAACTCTGGATACGTGTCAGGTTTCCGTAGTTTAACAGAAACGTGGCAGCCTCTCCCATTTTCATTTTGTCATGTATTATAAAAAAACACAAAACAAACAAAACACACAGATACAGAACCCCCGACTGCTCATCCCCTTCTCTGTTAATCCCCCGCCGCACTCCGTCTCTTCTCCGCCTCCTCTTTTTTTTATTTCTTCCGCTCTTTAATTTAAACACCCTCTAAATTCAACTTTCAATCAGGTATATACGCTCATATACATACAAACTATTTTCAATTTAATTCAAGGTTAAGCTGCTGCGAATGAAGGGTTATTGATTGTTATTTGGTAAGGAAGTGATTTCAGGCATCGATGGGGCTGACCTCGATCGGACACCCGCGGTTTTGGGGTCGATCGAAGGTTCACCGGCCGCCGGCGGTGAACCCAACGTGCCGGTGGTCGTGGTGGTGCCTCCAGTTAGGTTTTAAGGAGGAAACAAAAATTTGCCTGTAGTTTATTCAAGTACCGTATTGATGAGGAATAATTTTTTTCGAAGTTGAATTTTTGACTGGTTTCTGTGTCGGTTTAGTTATATACGACTGGATAATATGGGTATCTAGGTTTAAAGGTTTAATATTAATTGAGGATATGTTTGTTACTGCATAAGAAGTGGGGGTTCGGATAAATAGTATTTGAATGGTTGAGGTTGATGCTTGTATTGTGTTATTGTCAATATAATATCGACCGGTCTTCTTATTATTAAATAAGGTGCTGCCCAATTTTCCGGTAAATTATTTGGAATTTCGGGAGGTATTTTTAGTTTTGTAAAATCTAATTATATTTTAAAATCTTTATATTATCTATGGATATATATAAAATATATTTATGAGTTACAATTCTAAATTCGGATGACGTAAAACCGTGTATCCTTTTCAATCGTACTTTTAAACCTGAAACCCTACGTGTATTATATTATTACATATAAGTACGAGTCAGAAATTTTTATCGTTCGGGTAAAGTGTTTAGCAAGGATATGTCAAGCATACCTAGACGTCTAATATAAAGCATTTCGACTTTGTAGGTTCTAGTCGAAGGACTAAAGAATTGATATCGAACGAAAGATAACCTAGTGATCAGTCGGCAAGCGTAGCGAGGTTTCAAGTGAAGGACCTGAACGTTGAAGTCGGATCCAGGATAGTAAGGCAAGTACCCCTGACCATTCTATTATGGTTCAATATATATAAATGAAATGTTGTTTTATTTTCGAACATGAACATAAACGTTTTAAGTTACGTATCCCCCTGTGTTTGAAAATGTTGTTAAATATATATGTTTTGGGGAGAAGTAACTTCTGAAAGTACCTATCTCTAAAATGTGATTAAAAATAGAAAAGAAGTTTTGAATAGTGTGCTGTGACAAAATTGATTTTAACAGGAGATAGGTAAAAGTGATTTTGAAACTGGATAAAACGAATCATATATTGGATAACGTTACGTAAGTGGCTAATTCGGTTGCGCGCATTACATAACCGATTAGTCCAGCATAGATAATCAGAGACCTAGCTAGTCTCTACGGATCTGGTTATTTTGTGTGAAAGCCCGATCAGCTTTCCTAGACATTTTGTGTGATAGACCGGCCAACTATCCTAGATATTTTGTGTGGAGGCTTGATCAGCCGTGCCTAGATAACATCCAACACATATCTGATTGTGGTTTTGTGGTCCCAGTAACGGAACAAGTGATTATAGTTCCAGTAACGGAACAGGTGAATGAGGTTCCAACAACGGAATAAATGGTTTTGGGTCCCCGTAACGGGATAAATGGTTTTGTGGTTCCTGTAATGGAACGGAAGGTTTGGAAATAAAATTAGCATGCTAAAATTTAAATGAAATTAGCATGCTAAAATTTAACTCTGGTATTTTTACACAACACATGATTGATGATATTGTTTCTCAGAGCATGCTAGTTTTGATATCTAGTTTTATACCTGTTTTACATGTTTCTAACAAGTTATGAATTCTGTTCCTATAACTGCTTTACTTTAAACATGTTTTTATTTGTTATTCATATAGTGGTACTGCTGAGCAATTGATTGCTCACCTTTGCAGAATATTTTATATATGTATTGCAGATGCCTAGGGGATTCTTCCGTGATAGTCAGTGTAATAACCCCAATTTTTGGATTATTTTTTTTGAAACCCTTATGAATAGTGATTTTGCTGATTATGCTGAATTAGAAAACTTTTCATACCACACTATGTATGGGTTCTTCTATTGTTATTCTGAGATCTTATTAGTACTCTATGTGGTGTATAAGTGTATGTAAAGATCGTCAGAATGTAAATCCGAACACTTTGATTTTTCCTGAAAATCCACCAGATACCGAAAGAATTGAGTATAAGCTAACATGATAAAAAAGATTTAAATTCAAGGATTATAAGAGAGGATCATAAAAGGAATATAATGTATTAAGAAAGGTTAAGGAAACCCAAGTAATAAGATCCCGGGTATGATCCCTCAAACGATAAACGAAAACGAAAGTTAAGCGAACCGTATAACAGATCAGCGGTCATTAGCCAAGTAATTAGAAGCTAATCAAAGAGGTTAGTGAGGATGATGTCATCAAACCAATAAGAGGAGGACAAGTGGGGGAGGATGACATAACAAGGTGACATAAGCATGACAAAGAAAGGTGTGTTGTTGGTTGATTAAGAACCACACAAAAGTTACCATTATAAAAAGTAATAAAACAAAACAAAAACACCAAAACCAACCAACCAACCATTCATTTCACCAAAAACACAACTTGACTTCTTTTTCTCTATTGAAGCTCTCGGCCTCTTTCTTAAGAAAAGGGAAGTCCAAGCTCCTCCACTTGCTAATTTACAAGGTAATTATCCTAGCTTCTCCTAGTTAAGTTACATACTTCCTAGGAATTTTAGCTTCAAAATCATTTCCTAGCATTTCCTATAAATTGAAATTAATTTTTGTGTTCTTAATTTCTTTGAAAGATCAAGCTTGTAGGAGGTTAGATTAAGGCTTCCATGGGCATTCCAAGGATCTTTCATGGATTACAAGCTTCAAGGAAGGTATAACTCTTCATGATCTTAGTCTTAAGTTTTGTTGTTTAGATTTCCTAATGTTTAGATGATGGGTTAGTGTAATGGGTGTGTAATCATGTTTAGAGCTTGTTATGAGTAGTTTAGTTGTTGAGAGGCATGATTATTGTGTGTTTGGAGATTGGTTGGTTTTGTGATGTTTTTGGAGTTGGAAATCTTGGTTATTAGTTAATGAACTTAAGTAAACTCTTAGTTCATGACTGAGAAATAAGTATGAATTGGTAATATTGAGTTGTTGGGGCTGTTGTAGTATGGTATAGATGGATTTCGGTTGTATGAATAAATTGTGGTTGATTGGTGGTTGGTTTGGAGTAGAGTAAAAATTGGTAATCGTGTAAACATAGCCGTCGTAATGTCCGATTTACTTTAGACTGTTTTTGTTCATAACATCAGGACCCGAGAACTCACTGTTAGGTTTTGACCATTTCCATGATTAGATAGTCCATGTTGCGAGCTTTGTTTTGATATGTGGTTCATTTGAATCCGATGTACGGTTTAGGAGAAACGACCGTTTTAAGTAACGGCGTTTCGCGACCGAACCATTACCCCTCGCCTTACTTTGAAACCTTGGTTAAGGACTTTAAATGACTAATTGGGGTATGAAACAATTATGTTAAGTGGATTAGGCAGTTGGTAAGGTACTCGCGAAAGAATCGCTTTAAAATTCTTAATGGTTAATTTATTAAAAATGGTGGAGCCGAGGGTACTCGAGCGACGTAAGTGAATCGTTAAGCGCAAAAGCAAACGTTAGGGTTCAATTGGTTAAAGTCTAGTTTCTTAAGCGACCGGGGTTTAATTCCGACTTATGTTGTTGTTCATAGGTTATCAGACCCACTCTAAGCTTAAGTCTATCTGGGAGCACTCATGCAAGTTTTCTACCCGTTATACTGTTGTTGTGATGTATATATGTATATGCATTATCTTGTGATAAGTGCATGATTGTTATTAGCAAATCTTGCGATATATTGGAGCATGTTGATATGGTATATATGCATGCTTGTTTCATAATCTTGATATCTAATTGTTGATTCAAATACTTATAGTTGCATAATACCTATGCTAGAGATAAGCAGTAGTTGCGTATACCCTTAGTATAGGGGACCCAAAGGTAAACATTTTCTAAACCGGGAGTCGATGTTCCCGAGTATAATATATATATATATATATATATTTATATATATATGAATAGTTTTCAAAACTATTATTCGAATAAGGTTTATTCGATAACTTTATTTTTATTAATGAATATTATTTTGAATATTCATTCGAGGACTTATGACTCCGTTTATTTTATTAATGAATATTATTTTGAATATTCATTCGAGGACTTATGATTCCGATTATTTACTAAATAATATTCTTTATTTTATTAAAGAATAATGTGTCGATAATCAAACTTACTTTTGATTATTCAAATAAAGATATTACTTTCGTATAAGTATATCTTTGGTTATTTAATATTCATTTCAAGTATAAGTTTTACAATTTCTACTTCAATTATTTTTATAAAGATTATTTTTTATGAGAATATTATTTAAATAATAATATTCAGATATTTTCTAATATATTAGGACTGATTTATTTTATTAAATCAACATCACTCCAAACATTCTTAAAAATGTTTCCGAGTCTTCAAAATGATTTTAAAGGGTTAGGGCGGATCCCAAAACTCATTTTTATATTTAAGATCCTCCTTTCGAAGGGGATTTAAATACTCGCTCATAACCCGAGGGATCCGGCTCTTTGGTGTGTTTCATATTCGCAACAAGGTTGCTATTTTGATAAAAGAGTTTTTGATTACTTACCCAACACTCGGGAAGTAAAATTCTTGGAACAAGTTAATTCATTAACAGGCATCGCCTGGGAAATATCGGTGAGTTTTCCTTTCCAACTAGATACGACTTCTTGGTGGAGCCGTATCAACAAGTTTCTACTTGGGGAAAGGGGGGACGAGCTTTACGTTTTAGAGTCATGGATTTCATCTGAACTAGGAGTGGCGTAAGTGGTTGAGTAGCGCCGGCCCAGCCTTATTATATTGGCCCAAATGGCCCGAAAGTTCCGCTAAGATGGTCCATTCCTTAGGAGTCCAGTGTTCGGTTGACAAGTAAATCCGACAAGTTCTCCTCTACATGTAGAAAATGGTGGGGTTGTACTACTATGACTGATCATCGTAAGTGGTCTTCCTGGCGCGGCAAACTTCCGTAATGAGTTCATTATCCAATTGGATATTTCTGCAACACTACCCGGAGCACTTCGATAGAAAGACTACGGTTGGGCGATTGTTGAGTGTTGGCAGGGTCGAGTTTTCAAAATGATGTTTGCATCAAATAAAGTATCTCGTAACTTCATTTTATTTTGATGATATTTTAAAGATTGATTCTATACAAGTTTTGTCTTGTAGCTTAATCTATGGGAGGAACTATTTATACATTGAACGGTGGTAGTTCAAGTAGTATTCGGAAAAGATATAAGTATATTGGAGTATCTTGTAACTTCATCTTTTAAACTTATATCTAGTAAATGATTATCTTGTGCATGTCAAAGATTTTCAGAAAAACGTTGAGACAAGGTTAGATATATGAGATCACCTTGCAACGATATTTTTATACAGTTATAAACTGAAACTCTGTGTATATTATACATGTCAGAGGATTTCAAAGATTGTGAAAAGTATATGTATATATATACTGAATATTTTGCGACTTGGTCACGTTAAGATATCAGCTTGGTTCATTTCTTCTTGACCAAGACTTTCATGAGTACTATGAGAATGCTCATATATTGTTAATTATTATACATATTATTTCGGTGGGCTTGTTGTTCACCCTTGCTTTCTTCTTTCATCACACAACATCAGATAGACAAGATGAACAGGACCAAGCTCCCAATTCGCGAGCGGATAGGAAACGTTCCGCAGTTTCCTATAGGCGTTGATGTCGCTGTAGCTGAGGTAGGAACTACCAATAGGCTAGGCTTTCAACTTTTGATGTACCAGACTTATGTATCTTTATCAATTGTAATAATGGCAAAGAAATGTAAATTTATTCAGAAACCCTTTTAAGGTGTAATGGCATATAATTTTGGAATAAAATGACTCGTGTTATTTTTGGATATTCATCTCTGAGACTATAACTTGTGGTGTGTGTGTTTATTGTGGGTCACAGTACAGAGTAGTTGATTGTTTATTAAGATTGGGTGTTATTAAGGGAAATGGAACTCGTGACAACCCGGATCCCCGATCCCGGATTTGGGGGTGTTACAGTCAGTGCAGAGTTCTAGTTCCTTCCGTGTCAGGCTCCTCTGAGGTAGTTGTGTTAGACCAAAGTGGGTCTGTAGAGTTGCTGTATTAAGATAATATTGTCAGGATTGTCTTTAGTAAATTGGTTTTCTGATGATTGTAACTTAAGTCATACTTAAATCTGGAAAATATCTTGGAAAGAGGGGTTGTGTTTATATAATAATGTTGAGTTGGAATATGTTATGTTGTTATTAGTATTATTGATGACGTCAACTCTTGACCCCAGGGTTGAGGCCGTCATAGTTGGTATCAGAGCTACAGGTTTGAGTCCCTGATTTAGGTTAGGAATAGAGTCAAAAGAGTGCAAGAAGGTTTATGTGAAGATGTGAGTCAGCAACTCAATCAGAGGAGCGAGTCCATGAGTTTAGTCAGAGGTTCGAAGGCGTGACCCTAATGTTTATTGAGGATTGGCTGGAACTGCCCTAACTTAGAATACATTTCCTTCATATATTATTATTAGTAATGTCCAATAGAGATTTCTAGTTTTTCCCTCAAGAATTTGAGTCTGAATGAGAGAATTCAGCTTTTAAGCAGACCCTTGATGTGTCAGCTGAAGAGACGCCAAAGTTATTTCTAAATATCATATTTTCTATGACCAGGAATGATTGGACCGATTGTGTGACCTTGGTGAGTTCGGATAGTATAATAATAGTCAGTGGCTGCTATGACGACCAAGTCTTATAGTGAATGTCGATCAGAACGGGAGGTGGTATCTTTGAACCCTTCTATTTCTTTCTTGAAACATATTTTGTTTCCAAAGTCATTGTTTCTTATCCTATAAGTTGCTTACTTTCCATGTGAGAAAGTTATGAACGCGGAAAAAAGCCACTTAGGGTTCTGTTGATCTCATTACAACTCAGATTCTCCCCTTCCTATTTGTGAATTTCCTTTTAAACATTGTTTCTTTTCTCGGAGATTCTATCGGTTGATTGGGGAAAACAATGCATATGATATGACCATTTATTTGTGTGACAAAGGGGCTGGTGGGACGCCACCGAAGTATGTGTTGTGAGCTATGCGGTACTAAGACTGGCCATCTTATGTACTTGTATGGTTGCTCTCAGTCATACCTACATCTTCTTCACTGTTCTTTTTTATTCAATTCCCTTGATTCCTTGACTTTAAAATTTCATTTAAAGTCCCGAGGCAGTGAATTGTCAGTAGCTTTTGTAATTAGACAGTCCTAGTTATTAAAAGTAAACAAGAGTTGACTGTCTGGAAGAATAGAAGTTTTTCATCGGGTTGCTACTTTAGAAATGAAATAATAGAGAGGATTCATGATTAGATATTGAAGGTTGCAGCTTTAGAAAAGTTGACTCCGTGGAAGATGGGTCAATTATAAGATATAAGAAGTCGCCTTGGGAGGAATTGTTGATTGAAACCCAGACTAGAGTGTTAGCCAAGTCTGTGATTCTTAAGTTTAACTTGACTTACCAGTTTACCCTTTTTGGGTAGTGCCTAGTATAGCCCGTCTAGCTTTGCGGTATAAGGAATTTGTTAATGTTGTATTTTTTATGGTGCTAGAAGGTTGCTCAGTTGTTGTTATATTGGGAGGGCATGCTATGATGTTTAGTACCTTTATATTTCAGTTTTCTGCGTTATTGTTGATTCTTCCATTGTTACCGTTGCTATTGTTGTTAGTGTTACTAATCTGGACATCTTTTTTAAATGGATCCTAAGAATAAAGAGATGGGTGCTTTGATTGGGCAGCATTTTCCTGACACAGGAGCACCGTCTGAACGGTGATATTTTTGTTATACATTATCGTTATGTTTTTGCATAAATTTCCTGTTATATTTCAGGAAGATGCCACCCAAGAAAGCTATCCAATTTAAAGAAAATAGTCATAGTTTGGCGGAGGGTCCAGTTATAAACAAAATTCTAGACTTGTTCTGCCAGCAGCAACAACAACAGTTGCAGTTAATCCAACAGATTCAGCAGCAACAACATCAATAAGCAGAGCTAAACCAAACCACTAGTTTTAAGTCCTTTCAGTCTGTCAATCCCCCAGTGTTTAAGGGCGAAGTGGACCCTGTTGTTGCCAGAAATTGGCTTAAGGAAATGGAAAAGGCATTTAACCTCACGCAAGTAAGTGATGATTTTAAGACCGATTATGTCAGTTACTTTCTTAAGAGTGAAGTAAATTATTGGTGGGAATCCACTTGAGCGTTGGAAGGAGAAGGCCCTGTTTCTTGGACAAGATTTACAGAATTATTCTTGGAGAAGTATTTTCCCGATGGTCTAAGAAATCAGTTGAAAGTCGAGTTTCTAGAATTGAAACAAGGTCAAAGAAGTGTGTTGGAGTATGAGGCCAAATTTACAGAATTGGCCCGATTAGTTCCTGAGTATGTAAGTACGGAGATTCAGAAATCAAGGAGGTTTCAACAAGGGTTGACGCCTGAAATTCGCAGAAGAGTGGTGGCATTGCAACTCAAGATATACTCCTCTATGGTTCAAGCCACATTGGTAATAGAAGGTGACCAGAAGTTGGCTGTTAAGGAAGAGAATAATAAGGAAAGGAAGTTTGATAGTGCTATGGACAAGGCAGACCAAGGAAAATCCAGTCAAGAATTTGAGAATCGGTTTGGCCGAAACAGGAGTAAGGGATTCCGGAGACAGAGTTTCTTTCAGGCTAGGTCTAGTGCTACTTCAGTTGCTTCCACTCCAGCTCAGTCAGTCAAGTCAGCAATGGACTGCAAGTCCTGTGACAGGAGACACAGTGGTTCGTGCAAAAAGGATGTGCAATGTTTTAAGTGTGGTCATAAGGGTCATTATGCATCGGAATACAACCCATAAAATTCAGGAATTATGTGTTACAATTATGGAAGAGTTGGGCATATTTCAAGGAGTTGTAAAACGATTACCCAAGATACTACATCCCAAGAGCTAACATCCAGCACAACTAGAGACGGAACTTTCAAAAGGACCAAGAGATCAAGCTTCTAGAAGTTGGACGTAGTTGCAGCTGATCTGAAACCCTTCGAGCTAGAAGAGTTTGATATGATTTTAGGTTGGATTGGTTGTCCTGTAGTATGGCAATAAGTGGTTTTAGAAGAAGCGAAATATAAAGTGTTCAAAAGCCGATAGTAAGGTAAGTTCTGGATGTGGAAGCAAAATAAAAAGAAATTCTTTCAATCATGAGAGGAAAGTGAGCATACCAGATATAATTCCTTGAGGTATACCAGTGATATTGTCGAAAAGAGAGATGAAATTATGAGATTGTGTACAGATTATTAGGAGTTTAATAAGAATAAGTAACCCCTATTAAGAATTGATTACTTATGCAACCTAATTTAAGGAGTGTATTATTTCTCGGGGATTGACTTAAGATCCAGCCCGAGGACATATCAAAGATTGTGATTCGAACGAGTTATGAGCGTTACAGGTTTGGTGATATCATGTGGAGTAACAAGTGTATGAGTCGTCTCTAAGGATTTAAAGAACATAATGTATGAGGAGTACTTGGATAAGTAAATTGTATTTATTGGTAACATCCTCAGCTATTTAAAGAATAAGAAAGTCTGTGTGGAATGCCCAAGGATTTTCCTCCAAAGATTAGAAGGGAAGCAACTATACGTTGACTTTTCAAGTATGAAATTTTGGCCGAGGTTAACAAAAGATTCTGATTAATCCATTAACAACTACCTAAGCAAAGCCGGTATGGTAATAGATGCCTTGTGCAGAAAGAAAGGATTGGATGTAACTAAGACCACTGAGGAGTTAATAAAAGGATTGGAAGAGTGGAAGGTGAAGTTCAAATACCTAAAGGTGATAAGAAGTGAATATATGAGATTACTTTTCAACCTTAATTGATGGAAATGAGTAAAAAGTGTTCAAATGTTTGGGAATTAAGTTAAAAGTGAGTATCATTTATCATCTGTAGACGAAGGGCCAAAGTGAAAAGGTGATTCAAACGATATAGGATATGTGGAGAGTATATATGTTGGGTGTAAAAAGGAAACTGAGGTAATCACCTACCATTGATTGAGTTTTTCCATGTTAATAGTTATCATGCTAGTAGTGTAATGCTACCTTACGAAGCCCTGTGTGGACATAAGTGTGGGTTCCCCTCTATTGCGAGAAAGTGGGAGTAGAGATGTTGATAGGTCCTGAATTTTAGCACACCAATGACGTAGTTGTGTTGATTTGGAAAAGAGTTGAAGCAGCCCGGGATAGACAAAGAAAGAAGACGGATTTGCATTAAAAGAGGGTGGATATAAAAATAGGATCGTGGATATTCATAAAAGTTTAACCTTGAAAGAGATGAGTTAGGTTTGATTATAATGGACAAATTGAGTCTTAAATATATGTACTTGTTTGAGGTATCAAGGAAGATCGATAAAGTTGCTCATGGTATTGCCGCCGTAGTGGCAACAAATTTAATAGTATGTTCAACGCATCAATGTTAGAGCGATATGTTTTTTATTTTAACCAAGTCGTTGATTAGGGCCAATGGATTCTCATCCAAATTGTTTTGTGTGGGATGATCGATCCAAATCCTAGATCGTTAAGAGCGAGTCCTTAGGAATGAGTTTAGGTCTATAGTGAGTATGCTTTGAATAAATCCTTGAGTAGAAGAGTATACTTAGGAGTTAGAGTCAGATATGCTTGACAAATATCCTCACTTGTTTAGTTAAGTCAGATTCTAAGGACATAATCTTTTTAAGGGGGGAGGATATAACGACTCGTATAATTTCTATTAATTTAAAAGTGCAATAATTGAATAAAATATGTGTCTTGGTCTTGGCAGCAGTGTGTTGATATATATCATTTATTTCTGATGTATGTGTGTAAAGGATTGGAATGTGTATTTAAATATTGAGTTATATTGTTCTATTTCATTTTTTAAAAGTAATTTTATTACAGTTTAAATCCATAAATATTTGAATTGTCTCTAAAAATTAGTTTTATGATTTAATTTCAATAATTATTTTTAGGATTTTATAAAATTTAGAAATCAATATTTCATCAATTATTTAACCCTACATGATTTTCTGATTGTATTTATCTGTAAAATCCGTATTTAATTCCAGAATTCTTTAAAAATTATGAAACTCATATTTATTCAAGTTTGGAATATTCCGAAAATTTTAAAATTATTTTGGAAGTTTTTTTGGATTATTTCACCCGCGCGTTGATTCGTTTTATTGATAAAAGCGGGTATAAACTATATTTCAGAAATTATTTTAAAATTACGAAATTTATGTTTTTATAAACTTCAGGATATTTGTAACATTTTAAGAATATTTTCGTGATTTTCTGAATTTATTTTAAGTGCAGCTCGGTTCGTTAACTTGGAAATACGAGTACGAGTTGCATTTCAAAAATACTTTAAAAATTATGAAATTTGTATTTTATTAGTTTCGGGATATTTATAAAATTTTAAGATTATTTTGGAAATTGTTTGAATTTTATTTATACGCATCTTAGTTTGTTAAATTATAAATTTTCGGGTTAAATCAGGCCTGCAATTGGAAAACTCTGGATATGTGTCAGGTTTCCGTAGTTTAACAGAAACGTGGCAGCCTCTCCCATTTTCATTTTTCCATGTATTATAAAAAAAACACCAAATAAACAAAACAGACAGATACAGAACCCCCGACTGCTCCTCCCCTTCTCTGTTAATCCCCCGCCGCACACCGTCTCTTCTCCGCCTCCTCTTCTTTCTTTCTTTTTATTTTTTTTTGTTTCTTCCGCTCTTTAATTTAAACACCCTCTAAATTCAACTCTCAATCAGGTATATACGCTCATATACATACAAACTATTTTCAATTTAATTCAAGGTTAAGCTGCTGCGAATGAAGGGTTATTGATTGTTATTTGGTAAGGAAGTGATTTCAGGCAACGAAGGGGCTGACCTCGATCGGACACCCGCGGTTTTGGGGTCGATCAAAGGTTCGCCATCCGCCGGCGGTGAACCCGACGCGCCGGTAGTCGGGTGGTGCCTCCAGTTACATTTTAAGAAGGAAACAAATAGCTTGCATGTAGTTTGTTCAAGTACCGTATTGACGAGGAATAATTTTTTTCGGAGTTGAATTTTTTACTGTGGTTTCTGTGTCGGTTTAGTTATATACGAATGGATAATATGCGTATCTAGGTTTAAAGGTTTAATATTAATTGAGGATATATTTGTTACTGCATAAGAAGTGGGGGTTCGGATAAATAGTATTTGAATTGTTGAGGTTGATGCTTGTATTGTGTTATTGTCGATATAATATCGACCAGTCTTCTTATTATTAAATAAGGTGCTTCCCAATTTTCCGGTAAATTATTTGGAAATTCGGGAGGTATTTTTATTTTTGTAAAATCTAATTATATTTTAAAATTCATATATTATCTATGGATATATATAAAATATATTTATGAGTTACAATTCTAAATTCGAATGCCGTAAAATCGTGTATCCTTTTCAATCGTACTTTTAAACCTTAAACCCTACGTGTATTATATTATTACATATAAGTACGAGTCGGAATTTTTTATCGTTCGGGTAAAGTGTTTAGCAAGGATATGTCATGCATAGCTAGACGTCTAACATAGAGCATTTCGACTCTGTACGTTCTAGTCGAATAACTAAAGAATTGATATCGAACGAAAGATAACCTAGTGATCAGTCGACAAACGTAGCGAGGTTCCAAGAAAAGGACCTGAACGTTGAAGTCGGATCCTGGATAGTCTGATAGTAAGGCGATAAAGCCGAGCGTCCAAGTCAATCCAAGGTCAATCGGTATTAGTTGTAAAGCTCTGCAAGGCAAGTAACCCTGACCATTCTATTATGGTTCAGTATATATGAATGAAATGTTGTTTTATTTTCGAACATGAACAGAAACGTTTTAACTTACGTATCCCCCTGTGTTTGAAAATGTTGTTAAATATATGTGTTTTGGGGAGAAGTAACTTCTGAAAGTACCTATCTCTAAAATGTGATTAAAAATGGAAAAGAAGTTTTGAATATGTTAGATATATTTGAGATGTCATGTCTAATATGTTTCATGTTTAGTTTTCAGATCTTAACTAACAGGAAATATTAGTTCTTACTCGAATCAGGACTTACTGGAAGTTAGGAGTTAAGGATATCAGGACTTAGATTATCAGAAGATAGTATCAGAAGATGGATATCAGAAGTTAAGTACTGGAGGACTAACAGTTATGGAAAGAAGCTGATTCACTGGAAAGAAGATCGAGACTAATACAAGAAGAAGATATGCATGGAAAGAGTTAGAGGACAAGAAGAATTATATAAGATATCTGATTGATATATTTTAGGAGACATAATTATATTCCATATCAATTAGAAGTTATCTTGTAACTGTGTGTCTATATAAACACAGACATAGGTTTACACTATATGTGTTACGATCATCGAGAAGATCATACGTTGTAACTTAACAGCTCTCATGATATTTGTTTATCACTGCGAGAGAACAGTTCCATTGTAACAGAGTTTATTATATCGAATACATCTGTTTTCTGTTACTCGTGTTTTAAATCAATTTGATTGTATTCTACACTGTATTCAACCCCCTTCTACAGTGTTGTGTGACCTAACAAGTGGTATCAGAGCCTATCTGTTAACACACATACAATAAAGATCCAAAACAATCATGTCTGAAGAAGCAGAAAATCCAACCAATCCCGCCAAAACTGAAGAAACTCCAAAGACTCAAACCCACAGTCGATATGAGACTATCAGGGTTCCCATACTGAGACCTTCTGAGTATCCCATATGGAAAGTGAAGATGGCTATGTCTCTGGAAGCTACAGATCCAGAATACCTTGACAGAATTTATGAAGGACCGCATAAGCCAACCAAGCTCTCTGTTGTGGTTGCAGATCAGCCAGCAAAGACCATACCAAAAGAGAAAAGTGAATACACAGCTGAAGATATCTCGTCTATTGCCAAGGATGCAAAGGTAAGGCATTTGCTGCATAGTGTCATTGATAATGTCATGTCAAATAGGGTAATTCAATGCAAGACTGCAAAGGAGATATGGGATGCTTTGGAAACAAGGTGTCAGGGAACTAATGCAATCAGGAAGAATAGGATGACTATACTCACTCAAGAGTATGAGCACTTTGACTCAAAAGCTGATGAGTCATTAACTAGTTTATATGACAGATTTGTCAAACTCTTGAATGATCTGTCACTGGTGGACAAGGAATATGATCTTGAAGATTCAAATCTTAAATTCCTTTTAGCTCTTCCTGAAAGTTGGGATTTGAAGTCAACTACTATAAGAGACAACTATGCTCTTGATGAAACTACTCTTGAGGAAATTTATGGTATGCTCAAGACTCATGAACTTGAGATGGATCAAAGAAGCAAGAGGCATGGAAGAAAGTCAAGGCAGTTGCTCTTAAAGCTGAGGAGGAATCCTCTAAAGTGGCTACCTCAAAGAAAGGCAAAGTAAAGGCTCTCATCATAAAGTCTGATTCAGATTCATCAAGTTCTGATGATGATGATGACTTAGAAACTGAAAGTTTACCTAAAGTAGATGTTGATGAAGAGATGATGAAATTGTGTGCTCTATGGTGAAGGGTATCACAAAGATAGCCTACAGGAAATTCAGAAAGGGAAATAAGTTTTCTAGGAAAGGAAGAAGTTCTGATAAGAAGGGCTTCAGAAAATCTGAAGGCAAAGGAGGAAAGTCTGACAAAGGAGATTACTCAAATTTCAAATGCTACAACTGTAGTGAGAAAGGCCACGTATCTCCTGACTGCAAGAAAGGAAAGAGTGACAAAGGCAAGGCTCTTGTCATAAAGAAGAAAAACTAGACAGACACTTCAAATTCTGAAGATGAGGAGAACTATGCCTTGATGGCAAATGCTGATAGCAGTTCTGATGCTGCTGAGTTAAAGGTACCTCAAACAACTTATGCCTTTCATACTGATGATATTACTGAGTTGAGATTATATCTTAAAACCATGTTTATTAGTTACAGAGATCAAACTTTAACATGTGAGAGATTAACTTCTGAAATCTTGCTTTTAAAAAGAGGAATGATTATTTAGAAAAAGAGTTAGTCATGTTCCATCAAACTCAGATAGAGATGATGCTTTCTATGTTAAAGATGAAGTGCTAAAAATGAATAAATCTCTAAAAACTGAGTTAGAAAAGGAGAGAGGGATTATCAGGACTTGGACTAACTCTGGAAGAACAACTCAGGATATACTAAGTAGTGGGAACTGGAAAGAGGGCTTATGTTATGGAGATGAGAAAAGTGAAAAAGGAACTGAACAAGTTAAGCCAATTATTGTTAAACAGACTACTAAGCCAAAGGTAAATCCTGTTAAATTTGTAGCTAAAACTGTAAAGTCTGATTCTGAAAAGATGAAAGATATTGAGACATAAGTGATAGCAGAGTCAACTTCTGACAAATTAGAACATGATAAACCAACTGAAGTTAACATAGGCTTAATGACAAAGAAGCAGCTTAAACATAAGCTGAAAGAGATTACCAGTGTAAACAAGGTAAAAGTAGCTAGAAAAAATAGGAATGGAAAGGAAGGTGTGAATAAAAGCAACAATTATATGCCTATTCCTAATGCTCCTAGAAAGAAATGCTATAACTGTGAAAACTCTAACCATCTGGCTTCTTTTTGCAGGAAGAATAAGAATATAAACTCCTTACCTTCTAAGTTAGGAGTTAAGAGTCAGTCTGTTAGGTTTAAGCCACAAAATCCTTATTTTCATTGTGGTAGTATATGGCATTCCATTTATACCTGTAAGGAATATCATAGTTTGTACTATGATTATTATCAGATAAAACCTTCTTTGAAGAAAGTTGCTTTAATTCCTTGTAGTGTAAAGTATGATGCAAAGTCTGATAGCGTTAATACTGATAAGAAAAATGTTAGCATAAACTCTGATGTTAAATCCGCTACAAATGTTAACAAACTTAAAAAGGCCAAAGGATCCAAGCAAGTCTGGGTCCTTAAAACTAACCATTAGTGGTCTTTGTGATTGCAGGGCAACAGGAAGAATATCCTAGTTATGGATAGTGGATTTTCAGGACATATGACTGGAAATAAGGCCCTGCTATCAGACTTTGTGGAGAAAGCTGGCCCAGGAGTTTCTTATGGAGATGGCAACATTAGAAAAACTCTGGGATATGGCAAAGGTAATCTTGGGAATGTCATCATTGAATCAGTAGCTCTAGTCTCAGGACTTAAACACAATTTGTTGAGTATAAGTCAAATCTGTGACAGAGGTTATTCCGTGGATTTCTTTGAAGAATACTGTGAAGTTATAAGTAATTCTACAGGCAAAGAGGTTCTGAAAGGATAGAGGCATGGTAACATTTATGAAGCCAGAATTTCAACAAGTACTGATGGTTCTGCAATTTGTCTGTTGAGTAGAGCATTAATTGAAGAAAGCTGGAATTGGCACAAGAAACTCTCTCATTTAAATTTCAACAATATGAATGAGCTTGTAAAGAAAGATCTTGTGAGAGGACTGCCAACAATAGTATTTGCTCCTGATGGCCTTTGTATTCATGTCAAAAGGAAAAACAAAGAAAATTATCTTTCAAGAGCAAAACTGAGTCATCAATTCTTGAGCCTTATCACCTACTACATGTTGATCTATTTGGTCCAGTCAATGTCATGTCTATTACAAAGAAGAAATATGCAATGGTTATAGTGTATGAGTTCACAAGATACACCTGGGTGTATTTCCTGCACAAGAAGACTGAAACAGAATCCACTCTAACTGATCATGTCAAACAGTTGGATAAATTGATCAAAGATTCTGTTAAAATCATAAGGAGTGATAATGACACTGAGTTCAAGAATTCAATCATGGAAGAGTTCTGCAAAGATAATGGAATCAAACAAGAATTTTCTGCACCTAGAACTCCACAACAAAATGGATTCGTAGAAAGAAAGAACCTGACTCTCATTGAAGCTGCACGAATAATGCTTGATGAATCAAAGCTACCAACCTACTTTTGGGCTGAAGTTGTGTAGACTGCTTGTTTTATACAAAATGCTACACTAATAAACAAGCATGGAAAAACACCATATGAGATGGTGAAGAAAAAGAAGCCAAATCTGAAATACTTTCATGTATTTGGTTGCAAGTGTTTTGTTTTAAGACTCATCATGAATAGCTGTCAAAATTTGATCTAAAAGCTGATGAAGGAATTTTTGTTGGATATCCACTTTTCACAAAAGCCTTCAGAGTCTACAATTTAAGAACAAGAGTTGTCATGGAATCTATCAATGTCTCTTTTGATGATAAGAAGATTACTGGACTTGAAGATTTCGATGATTATGATCAGTTGAGATTTGAGAATGAAGATTTAAATTCCGATTCTGGAAATTCTGATGACTTAAATCTTGATCCTGTAAGTTCTGATGGATTAAGTTCTGAAGTTATTAAAACTGTGGTAACAACTTCAAAGGAAAATGCACCTGTCCACGGGGAGCAAGCTAAAGATCCTACCACATCTCAAGACTCTCGAGAAGCATCAGAACCTGTCACTGGCTCTTCAAGTTCTGATTCATCTAGTTCTGATGAGCCAAATTCTGATAATTTTGGAAGATCTGATTCTTCAATTCCTGAAAAATCAAACTCAAATTTTGAAGTCTCAGAGAGAATAACTACAGGGGGAGCATCAGAAAATGATGATGGAGACAACATGGATCATGGGGGAGGATCCAGTTCTAGAGATCAACTTCCATCTGCAAGGAAGTGGACTAAAGCACACACACCTGATCTAATCATTGGAGATCCTGAAGCAGGTGTCAGAACTAGAACTGCAACTTCAAATGAATGTCTCTATCATTTTTTTCTATCTCAGACTGAACCAAAGAAAGTGGAAGCTTCCAATTTCTTGGAGGCAGATTGGTTTCTTGGTTTAGCAAGAAACAAAAGTCAATTTCCACATCAACTGCAGAAGCAGAATACATTGATACAGGAAGCTGTTGTGCACAGATTCTTTGGATGAAGAATCAGTTACTGGATTATGGGTTAGAATTTTCTAAAATCCCTATTTACTGTGATAATCAAAGTGTTATTGCTATGACAGGTAATCCAGTTCAACACTCAATGACAAAGCACATCAGCATTAGGTACCATTTCATAAGGGAACATGTGGATGAAGGTACAGTGGAATTGTATTTTGTTCCAACAGATCAATAACTAGCAGATATCTTCACAAAACCACTATGTGAAGCTAGTAAGATTGGTAAATGAACTTGGAATGGTTTCAATATTCTTTCTCTAAATCTGCTTAGTTTTTTGTTCTCATGCATCAGACTTCATGATCAGTGTTTACAAATTATATTATCTATATGTAATCTGTGCTTAATTTGAAAATTCATTAAATTCTAATTGTTATCTGATATGGATTTATATACTCTGATAAGTGTTTTGAATGTTCTGTGGCTATTCAATCCAATGAGGATAACTGTGCTAGATGCTGACCTAGTAGTCTTTAACATACTAGAAATCCCATATTTGAATTAGTTGTTTATGTGGAAACTCATTAACAAAAGTAGATTCTGATATTGAGCTTAGTCAAGTTTACTTTATGTATCTTATTACTAAGTCACAAACTAGATTTTTGTTTCTTATCTGTCAAATTCTGATGTCAGTAAATCTTGAGAATGAACTAAGTGCTGAATGCACACAATTTCACTCCATATGACTTTAATCTTTATCTGATATTTTGCTGAATGCACACAATTTCACTCCATATGAATGATGAAAATTACTGTGGTGATAAAGTTATTGTTGACAAATAGTTAAGTGTCATTTGCAAAAATCTTGTGGACAAGTTCTGATGGAAGTTCTGATAATTAAATTCTGAAGAAAACAAGTCAGTATTTGTACGAAGGATTACAGAACAAGATATTCACTTTTTGAGTACATAAGCCATGTTCTGATGACCGTTAAAATCTAATATAAGTTAAGTTCTGATATTAAATCCTGATGGAATCTTTGATGCTTATATGGCATTTTTCTTTACTTGACTTATTTGTGGTAAAATATGAAACAGTTATATTTAAATCAGAATAAATTTGGGTGAGATAAAAATAGTCATAATCATTATGGGTTAGTGGTTAACGTGTATGTCTTGAAAAACTGCTTGTGCACGATAATTATTGCTTATTTTACGTGCCCATTAACTCCTGCTCTAACCGTTTATTGACTGTTCACACGGTGCCAGGTGTAAAGTGTATCCCATGCTTCAAAAATATAACTGTTGAGTGGAGAGAGTATATATATGGGAGTTAAAAGATTTTCTAATCTTTTACTTACTTTTCTATTCTTAATCTCTTTTACTTTCTCTCTCGCTCTAATATTCTCTAAAGCATTTTTCTTTCAGGACTTTTAACAAACACTTTGCAAACACTCTCTTTCTCACTTATTTTCTTACAGAGATGGCACCAAAAGACGTACTTTTCAATGGAGCTACGTTTGTTCCTAACAACTACGCCGCCATTCTTAGCAAGGCTGAAGCTCCATCAGAACTTCACTTCATTCAGGATTTTCTCACTAATTCTGATATTGGATACGCTCTGACCCAACCTGATGTAGTCTCTGGAACTCAAGTGCTGGAGTTCTGGAGAAGTGGAGTATATGATGATGGTGGTGCTCAAGGGACCCCAAGTATAATCTTTACAACATGGGAGGATGAGCATGTCGTAACATTGGCTACAGTATGCCAAGCACTGTAGTTGCCTGAAATATAGCCTATACAACTGTTGAGGAGCCTATTTTTCAAAATATGATGGCCAGTCTGGGGTATGAAAAGACATTGGCAAAGCTGGGTCAATTGAAGAGACCTTACATAAGGAGGGAATGGAGTTTATTCTTTGACTGCATCACCAAGGCTTTTGTAAACAAATGTTCTAACTTCGATGCAATCCCCATATTCAGTCAACAAATCGGGTATGCTCTCATTAATCAAACTGATTTTGATTATGCAAGTGTTGTCTTAGGTTTCATTGGGGATAGGATGATAGAAGACAGAAATACTATTTATTTTTCTAGATTCTGTCAGCTTATTTATAGTTTTTGTTGTGATGACAAGCCCCAGTCATCTAGTGAATTAATTTCATCATTCAGACTAGCTAAAAGAGCTTTTAATGAAAATATTATCTACTGATAATAAGAAGGCTGTGTTAAGACCCCTCCGAGTTCCTTTATCTGTCAAACAAGCCTTAATAACCTATGATCCAGTTAAATACACTGCACTATATCCTGATGTGCAACCATCAGAACCTCAACCATCAGCACCTACCACCTCTACATAAACACCTCAGACTTCTCAACCATCACCACAAACAACCAGACCTTCATCTTCCAAACCTTCTAAGAGGACAATGTCTGTTCCTCAACCTCCATAAAAGAGAAGGAAGATGATTCTTAGAGATGAGTCTGAGAGTGAAGAGGAAACAATTGAAGCACGGGTTCATGCATCTGAATTTATGACACTTGAAGCAGAGAATGTTACTTCTCAGAAAGAGAAAGCAGCTCAAAGTTATGATACTTTGAAAAGGAAATCTTTTAATTCTGATGCTGCTGAAGCAACTCCATCATTGGCAAGGAGATTGAAGAAAATGAAGGCTAGGAGGTATTTGGCTAAGGCTAAATCAGAAGATACTGAAGAAGCTGAGGAAGGGGATCATGAATCTCTGATCTCACAAGAACCAATTATCATTGAAGCCCTTTCAGCTCAAGCCAAAGACACTGCTAATGACACAGTTGTTACCCCTCTTATCTCTCCTACTAAAGCTACGGATGATGATAAAGAACAAACTGATAATTCTAAAATAGATATTCATCATTTGAATATACCTGAAGTTCTTTATCTGGAAGCTCCATCTACATCAAAGACACCAGTTCTGGAGATAAATTTTGCTGATCAGAATTTAGATAATGTTATTTCTGAATCTCCAGTTGCTTCACACACTATTGAGCTATCAGAACAGAATGAGTCTTCCTCAAGTTATGATGACAGTGTTTCTGTTGAGACTCCAGTAGCTATTCTGGGCAAGGAAGAATTGGTGAAGAAATTTGTTGAAAAGGAAGCACCTATTCCTTGGGAGGATACTCACAGAGGTGTTGAATGGACCAAGAAGTGGAATAAATCAGATTTTATTCCATGTTCTAAAGTTCTGACAGAGCATATTGTAAAAGCTGATGAGTTGCTCACAAATGCTGATTTCAAGACACAACTCAAGATCACAGCTCTGTCTACAAAACATCTTCAAGGTCTACATACTTCTACTCATGAAAAGGTTGATACACTCAGGGAACATGTTGATAAGCTAGATCTACAGATCAAGCTTGACAAGAACAGGTATATCAGACCTATTTCTGAAAAAGTTAAAGCCATTGAGAAAACTCAAGAGCAGCAACAGGCCCAAATTGCTGAGGTCCCGGCTAATCAAGCTTCTCAGAAAGCTCAATTGGATGAAATCCAATCTTCAGTTGAACTTCTTCTTTCTCTCTTACTTCCTGATGATGCCAAAAAGGGGGAGAAGGTAGTTAAGTCCAAATGCTCACCTACTCAAGAACTGAAGAAAAAGGATGATAAAGGTGATGACCAGGGAAACTCTGAAAAGAGCAGAAGGTCAAAGAAAAGTTCAAGGGAAATCTTCTATTCAAAACAAGTCAAGTTCTGATGTTGTGAATGCTCAAAGACTAAGTCAAGTGGTGATAAACAAAGTCTGATGTCAAGTTCTTATATTCTGATTCAGTCAGGATCTGAAGACTCTCAGAGGTTTTTGCAAACTCTGAAGTCAAAAGGGAAGCAGACTACTGTTTATTACAAAGATCCTAAAATCCAGACATTTGATGAGGAGATAGCAAGAAGATTATTTCTGAAACATAATCCAGGAATGGATTTAGAAACTCTCAAGGAGGAAGAAGCTAGATTTGCTGCTGAGAAGACAAATCCTAAGTCTAAAGCTTCTGATGCAAAGAAACCTCCAAGGCCTAAGGAAAAAGGCATTGTGATCAAGGAAAAGTTAAATTCTGAAACTTCAAAGTTCAAGACTAGATCACAGACTGAGAGTGATCCCAAAGACAAAGGTAAAGGAAAAGTTTATAAACCAACCAAGAAACTGGACTTGAAAACTTCTCAAGATCTGATGAAACCAGTATGTAAAATGGTTCAAGTAACTGATGATAATCTTGTTAAAGATGAAACTGTTCAAATTCTGAAAAGAAGAAAGATAAATGAAGATTCTAAAACAACCTCTGACACTGCTCAAGTTGTTGTTCAGAATAAAGGACAGGAAGGTACAAAAGAAATAACAAATTCTGATCAAGCTATCAAGACATCAACTACTGACAATGCTCAAGTTGATTTGGATAAAATGATAATTGCTGATAAGAAGAAGCTGTTATGGAAGAAAGCTACTCCGATTGAAACAAAATCCAATCTCGTGATTAATCAACTCGCTACATTTGGGTTGAGAGCCAAGCAACCTAGAGATAAAGCTGGATTAGGTTCTGACGAAGAGAAGATTCAAACAGGAGTAGAAGTTACTCTAAGAGATCCTTTCATGTTCACAGACAAACCATATGAACAAATCAAACAAAGGCACCTTGACAAGGTGTTGTCTGCTCAAGTTGTGATAGATTCTCATGATAAGGAGAATCTAAAAGAGAAATTGATCTTATTTTTCAATGATGGAAGGACTCATAGATTAGCTAATTCTGATGTACTAAAGAAGTCTATCAGAGAACTTCAACATATTCACTATCTTCTGGAAGTAAAATCTGATGTTACAAGAAGATGGTCAGAATACATTTTGAAGGCTATAAGAGATCTATTCAGAATCTCTGGTACAAAGACTTCTCATTACATTCCAATGATTACTGAAGGTGATGGAAGAGAAATTCCTATGCTGAAGAATTCTGCTAAGGTGGAAGTTATTCTGAAAGGAAGATGCTTATGTTATAATGAAAACTCTTCACATCCTAAGGTTATCAGACTTGGTGATGGACTTGAAAGAACATCCATTCAAGCTCTCAGAACAACCATTTATCAAATTGGTGATAGTAAAGAAAAAGAACTGATGCAGGTCAAAGCACAGTTAGCTAAAGTTCTGAAGAAAGCTGAAGATAATCTGATAAATGATTTTTTTAAGAATCATTATGGATTCAGATTAATTCAGTGATGTTGGTAAAGCTAGATGTTTTGTAATTTGTAATTAATAGTCTTATTAAACTCTTATTACATTTGAACTTAAATGTTTTTGACACCATCAAATTTATTAACTTGTACATTCTTGCATAATTTACAAGTTGGGGGTGATTGTTAGATATATTTGAGATGTCATGTCTAATATGTTTCATGTTTAGTTTTCAGATCTTAACTAACAGGAAATATCAGTTCTTACTGGAATCAGGACTTACTGGAAGTCAGGACTTAATGATATCAGGACTTAGATTATCAGAAGATAATATCAGAAGATGGATATCAGGACTTAAGTACTGGAGGACTAACAGTTAAGGAAAGAAGCTGATTTACAGGAAAGAAGATCGAGACTAATACAAGAAGAAAATATGCATGGAAAGAGTTAGAGGACTAGAAGAATTATATAAGATATCTGATTGATATATTTTAGGAGACAGAATTATATTCCATATCAATTAGAAGTTATCTTGTAACTGTATGTCTATATAAACACAGACATAGGTTTACACTATATGTGTTACGATCATCGAGAAGATCATACGTTGTAACCTAGCAGTTCTCGTAATATTTGTTCATCACTAAGAGAGAACAGTTCCATTATAACAGAGTTTATTATATCAAATACATCTATTTTCTGTTACTTGTGTTTTAAATCGATTTGATTGTATTCTACACTGTATTCAACCCCCTTCTACAGTGTTGTGTGACCTAACAGAATAGTGTGTTGTGGCAGAATTGATTTTAACAGGAGATAGGTAAAAGTGATTTTGAAACTAGATAAAATGAATCAGATATTGGATAACGTTACATAAGTGGCTAATTTGGTTGCGCGCATTACATAACCGATTAGTCCAGCATAGATAATCAGAGACCTAGCTAGTCTCTGCGGATCCAGTTATTTTGTGTGAAAGCCCGGTCAGCTTTCCTAGACATTTTGTGTGATAGCCCGGCCAACTATCCTAGATAATTTGTGCAGAGGCCTGATCAGCCATCCCTAGATAACATCCAATACATATCTAATTGTGGTTTTGTGGTTCCAGTAACGGAACAAGTGATTGTGGTTCCAGTAACGGAACAGGTGAACGAGGTTCCAGCAACAGAACAAATGGTTTTGGGTCCCCATAACGGGACAAATGGTTTTGTGGTTCCTGTTATGGAATGGAAGGTTTGGAAATGAAAATAGCATGCTAAAATTTAACTCTGGTATTTTTGCACAACACACGATTGATGATATTGTTTCTCAGAGCATGCTAGTTTTGATATCCATTTTATACATGTTTTACATGTTTTTAACAAGTTATGAATTCTGTTCCTATAACTGTTTTACTTTAAACATGTTTTTACTTATTATTCATATAGTGGTACTGCTGAGCAATTGATTGCTCACCCTTTCAGAATGTTTTATATATGTATTGCAGATACCTAGGGGATTCTTCCGTGATAGTCAGGGCAGAGTTCCAGTTCCTTCCGTGTCAGGCTCCTCTGAGGTAGTTGTGTTAGACCAAAGTGGGTATGTTGAGTTGCTGTATTAAGATAATATTGTCAGGATTGTCTTTAGTAAATTGGTTTTCTGATGATTGTAACCTAAGTCATACTTAAACCTGGAAAAGATCTTGGAAAAAGGGGTTGTGTTTATATAATAATGTTGAGTTGGATTATGTTATGTTGTTATTAGTGTTATTGATGATGTCAACTCCTGACCCCGGAGTTGAGGCCGTCACACGCCCCACATTAAGTGGGGTGGGGCGGCCTCATTTGGATCAGATTCTCCGTTTCCCTATCCCCGTTGAGAAGCATAATAATGAATTCATTCATATTTGTTTTTACAAGAATCCGTTTATAATCCGAATTCACAAATTAACATTTATCATATACTTTAATTTAAGGATAAATTCGATTTTTTTAGACATCTGTTGATTTTCCTTGTTCAAATTATATGTGTTATTCTATCATTGTAATACCTTCTTTCTTCAGGTATTATTATTCATTCATAAACTAGACATCTATATATATATTACCTATAATAACCGGAATGAGGTATAATTTGGTAAGCACTTTTTTGGTTAGTTTGGTTATCCTTTTTTCCTTTAAAAACATTATTAGTAACCGACCCAAACTTGCAACAAAAAAACACGGAAGACTTTCAAGCGGACTTTGCAGTCCACATGGACTCTATCTCCGCACGGAATTTCCAATTCACGATCTCTACAATTTGATTTTCCGGACTCTCCCAATTCAAGGCCTCTCCAATTGGATTATCCTCCGACATCAGCTCCACCGGAGACTCCTGCAAGCCTCTTACATTCACTCGCAAACTCAAGCCGCACATTCTCAGACCAGACTATACGCGCGTGAACCACAGTTAATATCCTTTTATTCATTATTCCATTTTTAATTTAGTTGATTCAACTAGGCAACAATTATTGCATTTTTAAATTTAGACAGTTGAATCAGTTTTATTTTTTCAATATAAGGTCATAAACTCTCGGTTAGGTATGCTTGATTTCAATATAATTTGATTGTTACTTAGCATTTAAATAAGATTTTAATTTTATTTAAAAGTTTGGTTATGGATATTAACATGCTAGGTAGAATTTACATAACTTTGAGATTTGTTCTTTTTACATCTTCTCTACTTATCAGTTTTGAATTATCTTTTTTTGGTTGAAAAATCCATGGAAAAAAGGTAGTAGTTTGTGTTACCTAACTTGCCAATTGCCATATAGGCATTTTATTTGTTGTCTGAATTTCAATTATAAGTAGTGCTTGAACTAGAAATCCACACTGCAAGTTGTAGTTAGTACTCAATATTTTTAATTTATTCTAGAGATTTGAGTGGTTTAGATGCTGTTAGGTATGAAATGCAACACAGTGGAGGTGAATGTATTTTCTAGATTTTGAATTAACTTTTGGATTATGGAACAAATAATTGTATGAATTTGTAATGATAAAATGTTAGATGCAAACACAAAAAGAGATTATTAAAAACTCACTTGATTAAATTAAATTTGTTTTGCTACAAATCTGTATTCTTGAAAATAAGAACTCAGCTACTTCTCTTGAGAGAATTACAAAATTTTCTAGATCTGTTTGTTACATCTAAACAAAGGACCCGTGACATGCTTTATAGCTCAACATGAATGGTTTACAAAACTTGCACTAAAATGGACTAAAACGTTTTCTAAAGCTACTTTGTCTATTTTCATTTCTAGTGTTAACATATCTGTGCAGAATTTACTAGGCCCGTGATCCTCCTTTATCCAGTTTATCTTAACCCTTGATCTTGTATTCTTCAAGCTACATTTGTAGGCTTTCTAATTCAGTGATATAATTATTTATTGACGGATAATCTTGAATCTTCAAGTTGTCTATATTCTTAATTATGAAGTTGTTTGTCAAGATCTCTTTTATTGTGTAGAGATGTCACATATCGATAAGTAAAATGACTTATCGATATCTCAAGTTCTCTACATGGTTTTTGACTTGTCGATATCTCCAGTTTTCTACATAAATTTTCTGACTTGTCGATATCTCCAGTTCTCTACATGAGGATTTGACTTGTCGATATCTCCAGTTCTTTACATATACTTTTTGACTTGTCGATATCTCTAGTTCTCTACATGCAGATTAACTTGTCGACATCTCTTGGGACTTCTCTACAAGTCATTTTAGACTTCTCGACATACTTCTCGATATTTCTTGATCCATGACTTGTCGATATCTGACGTAAAATATTTTTCCTAGAATAATATTATTCAACTTCGAGCTTCAATACTTTTCTCTGAGGCATGATCAAGATTGATTTTCTTTTAGGGTTTATTCCTTAGCTTGATGGTTGTTCATAGAAAAGTCCTTCAGTCTAATCTACTTAACATATTTACAAACTCAAGAAATTCAATTATAAAATACAATTAGATTATCATACAACTTATTCTTAGGGTTTTCAAGATGATTTAGTCTTGTTATGTACATGCATGTCTTGCACAACAATCTCCCCCAATTTGTGAGAAGATTATTTGTCACAAATTCATGCCTGATAACAAGATTAACCCCAAGCTAAAATTAAAGTAAATAAGATCGAAAAATTTATAAAGTATAATTTTTATACATTCTTGCAGTTACAAACATATTTGAATTACATGATTATCTGAATTTCTCAGAGCCTGGTTGTTCTCTAGTTATATCTTCGAGTCTGACTGGGAACTTGGGTTCTTCAATGATTTCAGTTACTCTTAGAGCTTCTACCAGCTTGAGACATTCACTTAAGGAGTAACTGTCAAGATGATTTATTTTGTACCTTAATAGCTTGTTAGTCTTGATGTACATAAACACACCATCTGGAGACACTCTGCTCAACCCCTTAGCCTTTAATTCATTTGACCTTTTTTCAAACATCTCAATTTCCTGAGCATATTTCCTTTTATTTTCTTCTCTCTCAGCTTTTTCCCTTGCATGTCTTTCATTTCTCTCTCTCACCCTCTCAGCTAACTCTTCCTTTCCCATTCTTGTAAAAACATCCCTTGCATTCATCAAACTAATCACCCTCTCAAGTTTGGCAGTTGAGTAGTTCTCAATAACTTCTTTGTTGAACAAATTGAAGGTCCCATCCTTAAAGTAAATTCCGACTTCTCCCAAAGATACAACACAGACTTTAACTATATCTTCAGCTAGCCATTTATGGTAGTCATAATCTATTATATTTTTTGAGACAGGTAGAAAGTCACTTTGATTAAAACAGTCCCAAAGTGCACCAACTTCAACTTGAATCATTCTTGGTTTTCTCCCTGCAGACTTAAAATGGGTTTGGTTGGAGTTTTGAATGAAGGTGTTTTGGAGAGTTTCTTTAAGGAAGTTTGGTTTGCTTTGATAGGAATTTTGAGTAGAGAATTTGTAGTAGTTTTATATAGGTACTTGGGCTTTGAGGTTTTAATAATTTGAGATAGTGTTTGTCTAGGTGTTTGAGTTTGGATCAGCATAATTTTGGATATTTGGGTTAGAGGTATTTTCTTTGTGTCTCATCCATCTTCTCCATCCTTCTTATTCTTCTTCTCACTGTCACTATTTCCTTTCTTTTTTGTCATCCCTTGTAGATTTATCATCTTTATGACTCCCACTACCTATGCTTGATTGACTTGGATTTGAGCCAAAATATTTTTACTTATATTTCTTTTGCTCATCATCATCTAAGTCATCATCTTTTTGATTAATTTGTGTCCTTGGTAGTATTGTATCTGCATTCTTCAGAAATCTAGCAAATATCTTGATCATCTCCACATCCTCATGAGTCTTATTCCTCTTAGTCTTCAACTCAGTCTCAATTGTCATCATTAGCTTCTTGTTTCCCATGACACAATATTTTGGAAGTTGGAAGTGTTTGCATTTTCTAGTATTGGGGCAGATGTAGGCCCCACCTTTGCTTGGCTGTAGATAGGCTTCAGAAAAAGCACCTATTTGACCATTTTTAAGCTCATAAAGAAAAAGGGTGTCCTCTGGACTCATCACCTTGACTTTGTTGATGAATAAATCCTGTTCAGATGCCCTTCTTGATTGCATAAAAGATAGGAAAACCTACATGCATCTGTCAACACCAGGTCATTTACATTCACAAAAACTCTCTTTTCTCTGAAATTCCGTCTGGTCACAAGCACCACTCTCAGGAAATATATTCTTGTCCACAGCCTTCTTGTATGTAAATTTGTTGAAATTGAGGGAGACTCTCATGGCTTCCAGAAATTCAACAAACTCCTTGTCAAGGCAAGGGCCTTTAGCTGCCATCTTGAGTCTTTTAAATCCAATGACATCTTCACTTTGGCTTGATTGACTTGATTTTATCTTGGGCTCCATCATCTCCCACTTAGACTTGGTAGTAGGCAAGGTTGAGTGTTAAGGGATCTGAGCCCTAACCATCTATAGTGTTTCCTGAAGTGGAACCTTCAAAGTACCCATAATAGCTCCTAAAGATACATTAGTCTGCATTTGAAAGTATTTTTGGGAAATTATTAGCGACTTGATGTCCTAGTTGTTGACTTTGGACTAATGAAGTGAGTTGAGAAACTTGAGTAGTGAGAGAAGCATTTGAGGCTTGTAGATCTGTAATTTGTTGTTGGAGAGCTTGGACTTAAAGAGTTGATGATGTGGAGGGAGCAGATGGTGAGCTTGTGGCAAGAGATGCACCAAAAGTGTTTTTCACCACATTTTTAATTTCCTCCATCATCAAGGATGCAGGTTCATATCTGGCCTTGTGGAGTTGTTCCAACTTGACCTTTGTGTCATTTTTTATGGATATTTATTGTTGAACAACCTCATGCAGGGCCATGAATGAATTCTTGAGACTCTTAATGCTTGTCTCAACACCAGTCAAAATGAACGTGGCCATCTTCTCAGCAAATTTATTGAACTTGTTCTTGATTTCAATTTGAGATGGCACCAACTGTTAGGTCCCGAATTATCATAGAAGGGGGGGGGGTTGAATACGATAATCACTAAATTAAAAATTCTTTCGAAACTTTAGCGGATATAATGTTTAGTGCTCGGTTAATGGTTCCATGTTCTTGAGGTGAATAGTGTTTGGAACAATAAAACGAGGAACACAAGATATTCGGGGAAGTATATAATCATATATAAATCCGCGGGGGTGTTGCTACACTTCGGTAAATAAATTAACCGGCTACAATCTAAGAACAACAAAGTTCCTAGCTTATACAAAGATTTACAAATCAAATCCTATACAATGATCTAACTTTTGTTTGTCTAAGGATTTAATTACCGGGTAACGATTATAATGCCCCTATGAATATACAAGAATTAAATTGGGCATTGTAATGTTAATCCGGTGAGAAGAATAACGGATTTACAATGTGCCCGAAGCTTCTCAGTATTTTCTTTGCTGCTATTTTTATCTTTTCTCGTCGGAGAAGAAGATAAAAACTCAGAACAATACAACTAAAATTATTATGCTTCAAAGTGTAGACTTTATATTTAATAAAGATGTGACTGAGGAGAGAAGTACTTCTGTGGTGACAAAGAGTGGATTTTTCCTTAGAAAAATTCAAATCAATTTTTCTGTGGTGACTGGAGTGTATAGAGGGTAAATTTTTCCTTAGAAAAATTCAACCCTATTCTTTATGGTGACCAGAGGGGAATATAGAGTGTTTTTGCCTTAGAAAAATTCACTCCACTTCTCTATGGCGACCAGAGGGGAGCAGAGGGAGTTTTTGCCTTAGAAAAATTCAACCCATTTCTCTATGGAGACCAGAGGGGAACCTAGGGTGAATTTTCCTTGGAAAAAATTTAACCCATTTCTTTATGGCGACCAGAAGGGAACCTAGGGTGAATATGCCTTAAAAAAAATTCAACCCATTTCTCTATGGCGACCAGAGGGGAACCTAGGTTGAATTTTCCTTAGAAAAAGTTCAACCCATTTCTCTATGGGGACCAGAGGGATGAAAACTACACTTGTGAAATTATTTTTGCTCTCATATATTCCCTGAGTATCATACTAAATCAAGATCAGTTCCTACTGAAATATTGAACTGTACATCCAGGATATTGCTTCTGAAGATCAATATACTGATCAGGATGACTCCTACTACAAGGTAGTGATCACCTTGACTTAGTTTCTGTAGAGCATTACATTCCCTGAGCTGTCCCATCTTTAAGTCTTCTCTCTTGAGTCTTCGTCTGAATAATAAAACTTGTATTCCCTGATACGGATCCTCACTTAACAATCCTTCTAATGATAATACTCAGATTCCTTTCATGAAACGCTGACGCCTAGTGCAACTGGCCTGGTTCGCAGACGACTTGTAATATCCGGGATATCGCGAGTAAATATTTTTTTAATAAATGATGATTATATGATTGTTATGTGATTTTTGTTGAATTATCTAGTTGATTGATAATGATAAATAGATGTATATATGTGACTAAATGTGAGTATGTTAATTTTGATATGTCCAGAATAAAATATAGATAATTGTGATATTTTTCTGATAATTTTTGGATCGTTATATGATTTTATAATGATTTACAAATTCAATAATTATTTTTTGAATAATTACAAAATTATTTTATAAAGCCGGGAATCGTCCAACCACAAACGTTTTACGTTTTTACAACCCGAAACTCTTCTGAAAACTCTTTACTAACCTAATATGGTAATTTCAGACATTTTCCGTGTTTTGACTTTTCGATCCGGATTACGGTTTGACCCGTACGCGTCCCGGCGTACAATTTTCGATACGATGATTATTTTGATATATCAACAAAACCCGTATTCTTGAAAGACGGGATAATATTACATTATATTCGTATAAAGTGTTTTATAAAAAGCCCGGTTTGGATAATTATCCAATACGGGTATTAAATTGGATCGTTTCTGCAGTTACTTAGCGGCTAAGCAACTAATTTATCATTCCAAAATGATCCAATATTCCATAAATATATATAGTCCTTTTATTATTTCATTTTAGTCGGCTAATCACAATCTGTCAGTTACAACCAGTAAAATACAGAGCAAAACCCTAAAAACATTACGTTCTTGAGAATCAACCGTACGAACGAGGCGTTATCGAACTCCGATTCAAGCGTGCAATATATCAAATCGTAGCTCTCGAAAAGCACTTCCTGAATCAATCAACTATTTTGGTACATAAATCAAGGTATTTTTCTTATTAAATTATTTTATTTCAAATTAATTAAAGATTAAATTATGAAAATGTGTTCTTGATGTTGTTGATATGATTTGATGATTCCATCGTGTAGATAACATTTTTCTAGTCATTTTGGTATATTATACTTCAAATTTGGAGTTCAATAACATATAGAAATTGATGTTTAATTCTGGAAAATCAAAATTAGGGTTTTAATACTTTGAATGTTCTAAATCGAATTTGGGGGTTTTATTTTTAATGATTCTGGGAATGAATGATCAGTACCAGTTGATAGATCGTCCTAAAAAGAACCTAATTATCTGTTTAATTTTTGCTTTGGCTTCCTGTATTGACCTCGCCGGAAAGTTGACCACGGCGGCGACGGAAACTTGGACCAAGTTTTCCAGTCGAACCCTGTGTTGTTCTTCAAAAGTATGATTGCAGAATTGTTCCTAGCATCACAGAGAACGTACGCTGATATTCTCAAGCTATTCTGGGTTACTTTGCAGGTCGCCCGAAATGCTAATGGCCGACAAACATGGCTTTCCGGCAACAAGGGGGAAGACTGTAAAAGTTACAGTTTGACCCCCGGGGTTTTGCACAGTTCACATTCTTAATACTCTAGTTTTAAAATTTTGCAAAAACCATATTCTTGTTTAGTTTATTTATAAAAATGATATTTTTTATAATTATTTTCAGAAAATATTTTATTTATTTTAAATTCCAAAAATCAATATATTAAATTCTGAAAAATTATTTTTAAATTGAAATTAAATCTAGATTATTTATTTAATTAATTATTAGTTGATAATTAATTATTTAATTAGTCAATTAATTTAAATATTAATTAATTAATTAATTTAATTAGTTATTAATTAATTATTTAATTAGATTTAATTATTCATTTTTGATTTAAAAATTTCGAAAAATAGTTTCGAGTTTTAAAATATTATTTAAAATTATTTTCAAAACTAGATAATTAGTATTAAATCATTTTAAAGTCAGATTCGGGCATTCAAACCCAGTTATTTAATTATAAAATTATTCGGAGTCCGTTTAAATTCCGAAAAATGTTCAAAAATTCGTATTAAATACCTGGAAAATTATTTTAACCCCGAATCTTCTTGGAAAATTATTGTGATCGAATATCTTATGTGCGATGTGTTATATGTGATCTAAGTAATGCATAATATGACTGTACATGCATTGTTTGAATGTTTTATTCATAACTTTAAATTCGTACGTCGGATTTGGGTGAAACGAAGGGTAGTTAGAAGCTTGTAACGAGTAGAACGAAATGAGAATGAGTATTAATAAGTACATATGATGTTTAACAGAGGAAGAGAGATGTATAAAGGGAAAGAAAGTGATTGACGAGTGGGAACTAACTGACAAGTGTTAGTAAAGTAAAAGCGGATTTATAAGGCAAGTGTTCCTATTCTTCTTGGTTATATTACAAGTATTTTGAACTCTCTACATTATGTTGCAACTATTCCAAACAGTTCTTATTCTATATTGCAAGTACTTTAAAGTACTTAACCCAAACCCTGATTCTTATTGATCTTGAGCCATAAGCCTGATTCTTCATAAACCATTGATTGTTAAATTCTCAGATACAAACCACACCTATACGAACTACTCCATAAATGCATATCTACCACATACTGATTCATGATACAAGATTGCTTAACATACCAACCCTTATATTTTGTGTAACTCTTGAACTCTTGGGTCTTCTGCTTTCTGATTCTTTCCTTGATTGAAACCCAACCTTTACGATTTCCTTGTTATTTCATGGAATTACAGATTATTTTATGCTTCAAGATAAATGTTGTTTATGATTCAACTATTGATTTACGTTGCTTATCATATTGTGATCCTGGAATTGGATTGTTTTTAAATATGGACCAGATTCGTGGTCAGACCAGATTCGTGGTCATAATAGGCCAATGTGTGTCTTGGATCCAGTTTATAGAGCAAAGCTGAGAGCCTTACTCGGGGTTAGTGCATGACTGCTCAACAACCTAACCTTGATTTTTTTTAAATAAAAGTGAATATCCAATTCTAATCTTTACTTATCAGTAAACTTGATTCCTTATATCATCTCAATTGATCATTGTTAATCTCAGTGACTGTCATTGTGACTTGCTGAGCTACTTAGCTCACTCTTGCAAATCTGTTTATATTCTTTTCCAGTGAAAAAGGAAACTGGTGGTAGCGAGGATCCCCAGACAAGTGTGCAAGCTAGGTATCCAGGTTGAGATGGAATAAGCTAGCAGATGATGTGTGGCTTAGTTTGTATTGATAGTTTATAATAAAGTTTACTTCCTTTGTAAGATAAATAAATTGAGATTTGGAATGTTTGTAATATAAATAAGGTGATTGCTTGTGGGCATACTTTAAACGGCTTCGATCTGTGGATAATGGTAAGTAGGGTAATGGCTATATATTATTATATTCATAAACAGGTTTAAATATGGTATGTGTGTGTGTGTGTGTGTTGTGGTCCCCAAACTTCTGACCCGGGTTTGGAGGGCGTTACAGGTTTGGTATCAGAGCTAAGGTTTAAAGTCACTGCCACAAGCCTAGATTATCGGGAATGGGTAGAGGGTTAAGATTAGTATTAGGAAATAAAGAAACAGAACGTTGAGAAGTTGAGTACGAATTAATAGTAGGCTTTAGTATGATTCGTGACAAGATTCGAGATTCTTATCTAGCAACATAATTTTCAAATAGCAGGGATCATAGATTCTTTTATTTCGATATCATCTGATTACTCGGAGCCTTCTATCAGAGAACCGGTGTCAGCCATAATACATGTTACGACGGTTGTACCAATGCGAACTATGCTACCTCCAAGTATGAGACTACCTATTCAAGGACCTCTACTTATTGATTCTGACTCTATTAGACATTCGGCTGCGGGTGCGTCTTAGGATTTTGTAGATCCCATTATAAATCAGATTCTCTCCTACCCTATTTGTAAATTTTTCTATCTAAATATTGTTTCTTTTCTCGGTGATTCTATCGGATGATTGGTGCAAACAATGCATATGCGTTGACTATTTGTCTATGTGATAAAAGGGTCTGGTGGGACGCCACTGAATTATGTGTTATGAACTATGCGTACTAAGACTAGACATCTTATGTACTTGTATGGTTCCTCTCAGTCATACCTACATCTTCTTCACTATTCCTTCTCATTCGATTTCCTTGATTTTGAAATTTCATCTGGTATTCTATGATAATGAATTTCTTCAGTAATCTCTAGTATGAGGCTTTTCTTTTGGAGCGAGAAGCCCTGTAGGGCACAAATCCGGGAACTTTAACACAATATCAGTACTATAGATGTCGGCAGGAATGTGAAGGAATTTCAGAATGAGATTCAGGTGACCCGGAGAGTACTTGAAACTAGACGACGGAGATGATGTGACAGTTGATATATGTATAATAATATGTGATATGTAAGATCAGACTTTTGGTGGGAATATAAATAAATAAGACTTGCTGACTAATGGATATGCCTGTTGTACCTTTGCCTTCAATAAAACGTTTCGCGCTTGTACCACCAAACTTTGATATACACCAGTACCTTTCCTTTCCAGTATGGTCATCTACTTTACTATACATGTTTTATTTTATTGCACTAGTTATAAAAATCTTGTGATAACCTGTATTTTTCCCTAACTGTTTATATTATATAAAGAAGCATGCAATTTACCTAGTTCGACTATTGAAAATGTTCTCAAAAAGAGATATTTCTGTTTTACAAAAATCTTTTCAGAAAAAGGGGTTTTGATATAAAGGCTAAATAAGTTGTTTGATTTTTTACAGAAAATGCCTCCCAGAAAAAATACCCGTTCTCCCAACCAAAATGAAGAAACCAACAACAACAACAACACTCAGGACAACAATAACCAGAATGTGAATCCAGGTCCCATAGACCCAACTGTAGCCCAGATTCTTCAGTTCTTGGCCCAACAGACAGTCCACCTGACTCAACAACAGCAGAGACAGACTAATCCTCAGGTGACCCTTAAGACCTTTCAAGTGGTGAATCCACCAGAGTTTAAAGGTTCTGTAGATCCGATTGAGGCAAGGGTATGGTTGAAGGAGATTGAGAAGGCATTTGCCTTAGTCAAAGTGAGGGAGGAACAGAAGACTGAGTTTGCAAGTTACTATCTGAAGAATGAAGCCACCTACTGTTGGGAAACTGTTAAAGTGTTGGAAGGTACTGTTGATGTTGCGTGGGATAGATTCAAGGAGTTATTTCTAGAGAAGTATTTCCCTCAGTTTGTTGAGGATCAAATGGAATTGAAATTTCTGGAGCTCAAGCAGAGGAATATGTCAGTGGTAGATTATGAAAGCAAGTTTGAGGAATTATCTAGGTTTGTGCCATCCTATGTGGACACTGATAGGAAGAAGGCTAAGAGGTTCCAGCAAGGGCTTAAGCCATGGATCAGGGGGAAGGTGGCCATATTTGAATTGGACATGTATGCGGGAGTTGTGCAGAAAGCTATGATTGCGGAGATAAAAAGTGAAATGTTTCAGAAAGAAAAGGAAAGTAAGAAGAGGAAGTTTGAAGGGAGTGAAGGACAGTCTCAAGCAGGGAAGTTTCCAAATTTCAATCATAGGAAGAGCAAGTTCCCGCCCGGGAGGAATTTTAATAGGCCTAATATAGGCAATGGAGGACAAGGTAACCATCCAGCCACTGGGAACCAGCCAACCCAGCAGAGGCCAGCTATACCAGATTGCCAAGTCTGCGAGAAAAAGCATGATGAAGTTTGCTACAAGTTGAATGTGGTCTGCTACAGATGCAACCAGAGGGGGCACTATTCAAGGGAGTGCCGTAATCAGCCAGCAAGAGAGCCAGTCAACAAGGATCAACCTACCAGGAATCAGGCAGGCAAAGTTCCAGTAATTGGGTATACATGTTTCAAGTGCGGAAAGCCAGGACATATAGCAAGGGATTGCAAGGCACCCGTTCAATTAAATAATACACTACGAATCATGGGAGCCCCTCCAGTGGTGAATGAACCTCCCAGAGCTAGAGTTTATAACATGTCTCTGAAAGATGTTATCATGGATGCTGATGTTGTGGCAGGTACGCTTACTGTGAATTCTTTATGTGCAAAGGTGCTAGTAGATTCAGGAGCAACTCGATCATTTATTTCTCAAGATTTTGTTGATAAATTGAATTGCCCAATTGAATAGCTAAGTGAAATTATGACAGTAGAATTAGCAAATCAGGAACGTGTATCTGTGAACCAAGTGTGTAAGAACTGTGAGATTAAGATTTATGGAAATAAGTTTGACGCTAACTTGATACCATTTAAGTTAGGAGAGTTTGACGTTATTTTAGGAATGGACTGGCTATCTAAGCATGATGCTCAGATAGACTGTCATAACAAGAAGGTAATTTTGAAGAAGTCAGACGAGAAAACGGTAATGTTTAAAGGTCAGAAGCAAGAAAAGAAGTTCTTGATGATGATTCAAGATGAGAAACTATTACGACAAGGATGTGAGAACTTCATTGCATATATGATAGAAAGAAGACAGGAGCCAGCAAAACTGGAAGATATTCCTGTGGTAAATGAATTTCCAGACGTATTTCCAGATGAACTACCAGGACTTCCTTCAGATAGAGAAATTAAGTTTGCAATCGACTTAGCACCTGGAACGGAACCAATATCTAAGGCCCTGTACATAATGGAGCTAGTTAAAATGAAGGAATTAGCAAAACAATTACAGGAATTGTTAGAAAAAGGAGTGATTCAACCTAGTGTATCCCCATGGGGTGCACCGTTACTCTTTGTTAAGAAGAAAGACGGAAGTATGAGGTTATGCATCGACTATCGAGAACTCAACAAACTTACGATCAAGAACAAGTATCCATTACCGCGAATCAATGATTTGTTTGATCATCTGAAAGGAGCCAAGTACGTTTCTAAGATTGATCTGAGGTCTGGATATCACCAATTGAAGATCAAGCGTGAAGATATACCAAAGACAACTTTTAGAACAAAATAAGGTCATTATGAATTCTTAGTGATGTCTTTTGGATTGACCAATGCTCCAACAGCATTTATGGATTTGATGAACAGAATATTTAAAGAATATTTGGAAAAGTTTGGCATTATGTTTATCGATGATATTTTGATCTACTCAAAGTCAACGGAAGATCATGCGGAGCATTTAAGGATATCTTTGGAAATTTTAAGAAAGAAGAAGCTATATGCAAAGTTTTCAAAGTGTGAATTTTGGTTACAAGAAGTTCAATTCTTAGGGCACGTCGTAAGTAATGAAGGAATCAAAATGGACCCAACAAAGATTGAAGCTGTTATGATTTGGGAAAGGACAAGAACACCAACAGAAGTAAGAAGTTTCTTGAGATTAGCGGGATACGATCGACAATTTATTCTGGATTTCTTGAAGATTGCGACACCTTTGACGAAGCTTAGCAGGAAAAGTGAGGAGTTTATATGAAACGAGAAGTGTGAAGAAAGTTTTCAGGAATTGAAAAAGAGATTGATCACAGCACCTGTTTTGTCACTTCTAGATGATCAAGGGAATTTTGTAATCTATATTAATGCTTTTCATAACGGATTAGGTTGTGTTTTGATGCAACATGATAAAGTTATTGCATATACATCTCGACAACTGAAACCTCATGAGTAGAAGTATTCTACTCATGATTTGGAACTAGCAGCAATAGTATTCGCTTGAAGATTTGGAGATATTATTTATATGAAGAAAAATGCAAGATTTATACGGATCATAAAAGTTTAAAGTACATATTCACGCAAAATGAGCTTAACATAAGATAAAGAAGATGGTTAGAGCTGATCAAAGATTATGATTGCACAATTAACTATCATCCAGGAAAAGCGAATGTGGTAGCAGATGCGTTAAGCAGAAAGGAAAGACTGAACGTGTTGATAGTACCCAAGGAATTATATAAGGAATTTTAGAAATTAGAATTGGAAGTCAGAATTTGCAAGCCTAATGAAGCAAGGATGTGTAGTATGAATTTTTAACCAGAATTGCTAGAAAATATATGAAAATATCAAGAGGAAATAATGGATCAGGATATCAATCGTTTGGTTGAAGAAGAGTTATGCACTCAAAAGGATGATCAAGGTATTCTCATATTTTCTTCCAGAATTTGGATACCACCAGTGGCAGAATTGAAGAATGAAATTCTACAAGAAGCTCACAACTCAAGGTATTCAATCCATCCAGGAAGTACCAAGATGTACAGAAATTTAAAGGAGAATTATTGGTGGCCAGATATGAAAAGAGAAATTGCGGAATGGGTTAGCAAATGTTACACGTGTCAAAGAGTTAAGGCACAACACCAGAGACCAAGTGGACTATTACAACCGCTAGAGATTCCAGAATGGAAATGGGAACATATCGCTATGGATTTTATAGTCGGATACCAAGGACAAAAGCGAACCACAACGCCATTTGGGTTATAATAGACATACTAACCAAATCAGCTCATTTCTTGCCTATTAATGAAAAATTCTTAATGGATAAATTGGTTCACATATACTTGAAAGAAATAGTAATGCATCACGGAGTCCTTGTGTCTATTGTGTCTGATCGTGATCCACGATTCAATTCAAGATTTTGGAAAAGTTTTCAAGAATGCTTGGGGACTAAATTAAACATGAGTATGGCTTATCATCCGCAAACGGACGGCTAGAGCGAGAGAACAATCAAGACTATTGAAGATATGTTACATGTTTGTGCCATTGATTTCAAAGGAAATTGGGACGAGAATTTGCCCTTAGTAGAATTTGCTTACAATAACAGTTATCATGCCAGTATCGGAATGCCTCCCTATGAAGCTCTTTATGGACGTAAATGTCGATCACCAGTGTATTGGGAAGAAGTTGGAGAACGTAAGATACTTGGACCCGAGTCGGTGCAACAGATAAAAGAAGTTATGGAAATCATTCAGAAAAGATTAATTGCAGCACAAGATCGTCAAAGAAAATACACATATCAATTAAGAAAGGATATGGAATTCAAAGACGGGGATCTAGTGTTACTAAAAGTGTCACCATGGAAAGAATTGTCGAGATTCGGAAAGAAAGGAAAGCTAAGTCCTAGATACGTTGGACCTTTTGAAATTCTAAAACATGTCGGCAAGGTAGCTTACGAATTGGCGTTACCCCCACACATGGAACATATTCATAATTTTTTTCACGTCTCAATGCTTAGGAGATATAATCCAGACTCTAAGCATGTAATCGAGTATGAGCCGATAGAACTTCAAGCAGATTTATCATATATAGAGAATCCAATAGAGATTCTAGAAAAGAGAGAACAGGTATTGAGAAATAAAGTAGTAAATTTGGTAAGAGTATTGTGGAGAAACCCAAAGGTTGAAGAGTCAACCTGGGAGTTAGAAAGCGATATGCGAGAAAAGTACCCTTAGTTGTTTACTTAAAAGATTCCGAGGACATAATCCTTTTAAGGGGGGAAGGATGTAATATCCAGGATATCGCGTATAATATTTTGTCAATAAATGATGATTATATGATTATTAAGTGATTTTTGGTGAATTATCTGTTGATTGATATTAATAAATAGATGTATATATGTGACTAAATGTGAGTATGTTAATTTTAATATGACCAGAATAAAATATAGATAATTGTGATATTTTTCTGGTAATTTTTGGATCGTTATATGATTTTATAATGATTTACAGATTTAATAATTATTTTCAGAATAATTACAAAATTATTTTATAAAGCCAGGAATCGTCCAACCTCAACCGTTTTTACGTTTTAACAACCCGAAACTCTTCCGAAAACTCCTTCCAACCTAATCTGGTAATTCCAGACATTTTCCGTGTTTTGACTTTTTTTATCCGGATTACGGTTTGACCTGTACATGTCCTGGCGTACAATTTTCGATACGATAATTTTTCGATATATCAACAAAACCCGTATTCTCGAAAGACGGGATAATATCAAATTATTTTCGTATAAAGTGTTTTATAAAAAGCCCGGTTTGGATAATTATCCAATACTGGTATTAAATCGGATCATTTCTGCAGTTACTTAGCGGCTAAGCAACTAATTTATCGATCCAAAATGATCCCACATGAACCAATATTCCATAAATATATATAGTCCTTTTATTAATTCATTTTAGTCGGATAATCACAATCTGTCAGTTACAACCAGTAAAATACAGAGCAAAACCAAAAAAATGTTACGTTCTTGAGAATCAACCGCATGAACGAAGGCGTTATCGAACTCCGATTCAAGCGTGCAGTATATCAAATCCAAGCTCTCGAAAAGCTCTTCCTGAATCAATCAATTATTTTGGTACAGAAATCAAGGTATTTTTCTTATTAAATTGTTTTATTTCAAATTAATTAAAGATTAAATTATGAAAATTTGTTCTTGATATTGTTGATATGATTTGATGATTCCATCGTGTAGATATTATTTTTCTGGTCATTTTGGTATATTATACTTCAAATTTGGAGTTCAATAACATATAGAAATTGATGTTTAATTCTGGAAAATCAAAATTAGGGTTTTAATACTTTGAATGTTCTAAATCGAATTTGGGGGTTTTATTTTTAATGATTCTGGGAATGAATGATAAGTACTAGTTTATAGATCGTCCTAAAATGAACCTAATTATGTGTTTAATTTCTGCTTTGGCTGCCTGTATTGACCTTGCCGGAAAGTTGACCATGGCGGCGACGGAAAGTTGGACCAAGTTTTCCAGTCGAACCCTGTGTTTTTCGTCTAAAGTATGATTGCAGAATTGTTCCTAGCATCACAGAGAACGTACGCTGATATTCTGGAGCTATTCTGGGTTGTTTTGCTGGTCGCCCGAAAAGCTCATGGCCGACGACCATGGCTTCCCGGCGACAAGGGGGAAGACTGTAAAAGTTACAGTTTGACCCCCGGGGTTTTGCACAGTTCACATTCTTAATACTCTAGTTTTAAATTTTTGCAAAAACCATATTCCTGTTTAGTTTATTTATAAAAATGATATTTTTTTTATAATTATTTTTAGAAAATGTTTTATTTATTTTAAATTCTAAAAATCAATATATTAAATTCTGAAAAATTATATTTTAAATTGAAATTAAATCTAAAATATTTATTCAATTAATTGTTAGTTGATAATTAATTATTTAATTAGTCAATTAATTTAAATATTAATTGATTAAATAATTTAATTAGTTATTACGTAATTTTAATTAATTATTTAATTAGATTTAATTATTCATTTTTTATTTAAAAATTTCGAAAAATAGTTTCGAGTTTTAAATTATTATTTTAAATTATTTTCAAAACTCGATAATTAGTATTAAATCAGTTTAAAGTGAGATTTGGGCATTCAAACCCAGGTATTTAATTATAAAATTATTCGGAGTCCCGTTTAAATTTCGAAAAATATTCAAAAATTCGTATTAAATACTTGGAAAAATATTTTAACCCCGAATCTTCTTTAAAAAATTATTGTGATTGAATATCTTATGTGCTATGTGTTATATGTGATCTAAGTAATACATAATATGAGTATACATGCACTGTTTGAATGTTTTATTGATAACTTCCAATCTGTACGTTGGATTTGGGTGAAATGAAGGGTAGTTAAGAGCTTGTAACGAGTAGAACAAAATGAGAATGAGTATTGATAAGTGCATATGATGTTTAACAAAGAAAGCGAGACGTAGAAAGGGAAAGCAAGTGATTGATGAGCGGGAACTAACTGACAAGTGTTAGTAAAGTAAAAGCGGATTTATAAGGTAAGTGTTCCTATTCTTCTTGGTTATATTACAAGTATTTTGAACTCTCTTCATTATGTTGCAACTATTCCAAACAGTTCTTATTCTATATTGAAAGTACTTTGAAGTACTTAACCCAAACCTTGATTCTTATTGATCTTGAGCTATAAGCCCGATTCTTCATAAACCTTTGATTGTTGAATTCTCAAATACAAACCACACATATACGATACTACTCCATAAATACATATCTACCACATACTGATTCTTGATATGGGATTGCTTAACATACTAACTGTAACGACTGGGAAATTTACGTTTATATTATATCATAATCATAATAAATATGGTGTGTTAATGTGTCATTTATGTGTGATTATCTGTTAAACCCTAATTGTTACGTGTTATGTGCATTCTGTGTCATTTCTGTATTTTCAAGATATTTTTCAGATATTTTATTGTTCATTCATCGCTTTCATTTCAAACGTTTTACGATCCAAACTACGATTTTAAAGCCAGTATTTCAAATAAAATAATGGGCCTTATTTTTCATCAAACGGCTTTTACCATCGCATTATTCTGAACATCTAGATATTTTATAAATTTTTTCGTTTTACGAAAAATGACTTTTCCGGGCCCCATTGGGTGTCAAAAACCCCACAAAGATCACATTTTTATTTTTATAAAATTATATGACTTTCATTTATATTATTTCTTTGCCTTTTTTGCAATATTCACAATTTTTGGGAAATTTTGGCATATATATTGCATATATAAAATATTTATAAATTAAATTTTAATCCTCTAAAATTATAAAATTAGGGGCCTATTAATTTTAAAAAGTGTAGAATTAGGGCCTTAATTTTAATTAGGAGTATTAATTTTACTACTATAAATAGCTTAAATTTTATTTAATTAATCATAATTATCAATTAAAAATCAGAAAAATACCCAAAATTCTCTGCAGTCGGGTTAGGGTTTGTAATTCGGGTCAAGAAATCGAGCAGTGATTCCGATCAGTTTTCGGCATCGTTTACAGTCATGTAAGTACTCAAAACGAAGCTCTTGAAGTGTTCTTTCGGTTTGTATCATCAATTTCATGTTTAAATCAGTATATTTTTTATTTCGATTCTAGGGTTCATAGCTGTGATTTGGGGATTTTAGTTCTAGGGGTTGTTGAATGATTTTGATGACTGATATAGATTCTCTGTGTTGCAAGCAATCGATTGGTACTAATTAATTGAACAAACGATACTTAAATCAATGAATTCATTTTCTAGGGTTTATGTCAGGTTTTCAAAATACAACTCGATGATTTCTGTGAATCTGTGGTTCCTGAAAGGTTAGGGTTATGATTGTATATGTTCTTAGCTTTGATTTGCACTATTAAACGTTCAATTTCATATACGATTCTGCAAATTCGATTTTTGGTCGGAGTTCATGATGGTTTTGATCGGAGATAAAGTTTCAGTGATGTTTTTGGCATGTTTTGGCCGTAGTTGAGTTGCTGCAGTTGTGTGGAATTGAAACCCAATAAAAACCACACCAAACGGTGTTGTTTTTGGCCTGATTTTGACTCGCCGGAATCCTGGCCGGTGGCCGGATTCTGGAAAAATCCGGTCATGTTCTTCATGACCCGGATGGTGACCCGGTTGACCCGTTTGTCAACCCGGTTTTGATCTATTTTGTCAGATGGTTGGTTTCTGACATATGTTTCTGGATTTTTAATTTTAATTTTATTTTATTAATTTTGAAAATCAGATTTATTTATTTTATAAATTGATTAATTAATTATTTAATTAATTGATTTATATTATAAATAATTCTGAATTATTTTCTAAAAATCAGATTGAATTATTTTCTTAATTATTTATTATTTATTTATTATTTATTAACTATTTATTAATGATTTAAAAATGATTAATTATTTTGATAATTAATCAAATAATTTTCAATAAATCATAATAAATTCATTTTAATTCCAAAAATTATAGAAAAATCATTTTTAATTCTGATTTTTCTTAAATAATGATTTAAATATTATTTTTGAGTTTTAAAAATTAGTAATAATTATTTATAGTGAATAAAAATTGGAATTATCAGTGTTTAATTGATAATAATTCAACCGTTAGTCCGATTCGAGTGAAACGAAAGCCTGTTGACTCAGAAAAGTGAATTCTTTTCATTAAAAATAATATCAAAGCTTAATTTCTTCTAGAAATTAATTGATTTTGTTACTTGTTTGATTATCAGTCGGAATGCGTGACGAGACGAGTCTAAAAAATTCCGGAAAAATGAGAAACGAGTCAGATAACGATCAGTTGAGCGATCAGCGAGTCGATTTTGATTTTAAAAATTATTTTAACTATAAAAATGATTATGTGCTTATGTGCTTATGTGTAGTACGTGGTTAATTGAGTCTTATTTGCTAATAAATAATACATGAGTCAGTCATAAGCGCATGGGTAGATGTTAGGAACGGTGTGAAGTCGATTCAAGATGTAATTGAAGTACGAAATAACTTAACCAGTCTATTTTGTTAACAGAAGCTAAGCCAGCCAGGCAGGTTGAGTCGGTATTAGTCAAAGGTGATAGACGAAAGTGATCTAATTGCAGTGAGTCGTGCAGAAGGCAAGTTTTTCCCCTATTCTACTTTCAGAATAGTGACATTTCTTCAGATATTTATCACATTTGCACTCTTTTGATTCTTGTTCTTATTCACTTATACACACTTGCTATTCCTTTGTTCATATTTCATTTCGATTTTTGATTTCTACGTTCCTTTGAATTCCTGATTCATATTCCATTGATGATACATTGGGATTGATATATTCTGGTGTTTAGAATATATCAAAGCATACCGATTGTTCCGGTTGCTAAGCGATGGACTGGATAATACTATTTTTTGGGATTGAGTGTGTCTTAATCCTGAGGACCGGGATTTGACTGGTGCCTCGAGATGGGCCGTAGTGCCTGGATATCCGACTGGATCTATATATTAAGATATAGATCTGTATTATATTCTACTGATCAGCAGAATATAGATGCGAACTTGTATCCAGTTTAGTTCATTTGTACTCGCCAGTAATGGCCTTCTTTCTATTCTTGTGGGGATTATATCTTTGCAGATATACCCAGGATTACGGATTGATTTAAAATGCTTTAACACTATTTATATTTTGTGGACTTATTGAGCAATTTTTGGCTCACCCCTTTTTGTTGTTATTCACCTTATTTTTTTCAGTTAAGAAAGAATATGAAACCCAAAAGGACTCGAGTGGTAAAGAAGCGGGTCAAGCCTCGGGATCCTCTCATACCCAAGGTGTTGATCCCAATCCAGGAAGAAAGTTTTGAGTTGCCCGAACAGGTAGAGTGTTGATAGATAGTGTGTGTGTTTGAATAAAAGTTGAACTTAGTTTAAAATGAATTAGACAATGGTCTGTAATAAAGAGAGCTTGTGAGATTTTGAATTTGGTTTTGTAATAAAGTAGTTAGTGGTTCTTGTTTTCATACTTCAACCTAAAAAGATCCTGATTAGTGTCTAAAGGGGTTTAATTTCATTTCTTTATTATTTGTTAATCAGATTGTACGGGTTTGGTGATTAGCTAGTAACCCCCAGACTTATACCCCGGGTCTGGAGGGCGTTACACCAAACCTTATATTTTGTGTAACTCTTGAACCCTTGGGTCTTCTGCTTTCTGATTCTTTCCTTGATTGAAACCCAACCTTTACGATTTCTTTTTTATTTTATGGAATTACAGATCATTCTATGCTTCAAGATAAATGTTATTTATGATTCAACTATTGATTTATGTTGGTTATCATATTGTGATCCTGGAATTGGATTATTTTTAAATATAGACCAGATTCGTGGTCAGACCAGATTTGTGGTCATAATAGGCCAATGTGTGCCTTGGATCCGGTATATAGAGCAAACCTGGGAGCCTTGCTCGGGGTTAGTGCGTGACTAATCAGCAGCCTAACCTTGTTTTTTTAAATAAAAGTGAATATCCAATTCTAATCATTTCTTATCACGAATTTTTTTTCCTTATATCATCTCAATTGATCATTATTAATCTCAGTGACTGTCATTGTGACTTGCTGAGCTAGTTAGCTCACTCTTGCAAATCTGTTTATATTCTTTTTCAGTGAAAAAGAAAACTGGTGGTAGCGTGGATCCCCAGACAAGTGAGCGAGCTAGGTATCCAGGTTGAGATGGAATAAGCTAGAAGATGATGTGTGGCTTAGTTTTTGTTGATAGTTTGTAATAAAGTTTACTTCCGTTGTAAGATAAATAAACCGGGATTTGGAACGTTTGTAATATAAATAGGGTGATGGCTTATGGGCATACTTTAAACTGCTTCTATCCATGGATAACGGTAAGTAGGGTCATGGCTATATATTATTATATTCGTAAACAGGTTTAAATATGGTGTGTGTGTGTGTGTTGTGGTCTCCAAACTTCTGACCCGGGTTTGAAGGGCATCACACGACTAGCTCCGATTCGGGTCTTCATATTATAGACTTGATTACATTGTTAAGCTTGCAACAACTTTATCGCTTCGAACACTGACTGTCAACAAACAAATGTACTTTCACTGGAATCCTTTCTGGTACCGTAGACAACATCTTTATTCCTACTACAATCTTGAATACTTCATTCACCGTTCTTCATCAACGCTTGAATATATAAATGAACTCCTATCAGTGAGTATAGCTTCAGGACTCCAGTTGTCTTTTTTAACCTCTGTCTATACCATGTCTTCAATTTTTCAGATTCCTATGCTTCAAACACTGTTTATCTTCAATCAATGCTGATACACTGAAATCTTCTGGTAGCACTTATACACTGAATCTTCATCATTTCTGAAACCCTGAAAGTCTTTAATCTTTATTCTTCAATGAGGCATGATCATATTAATGAACTTCTTTCAGTGACCTGTAAATAGACTTCAAGCCTTCTTTTAATCTTTTGACTCTTTGTATTTGCCTTATCTTTATTCATCGTGATTTCTTGTGTAGTCGTAGTATTATTAACCTGTTCTGTTCTAGTGTTGTTCTCGTGTTGAGTTATACGTAACTTTTCATACAGCTACGCAGTCTCACCAACACCAACTGATCAATCCTGTCACTTAATAGCTTCGTAGCTTTTTCTTGATGGCCATCCAGAGTTTTCTCCAATGCTTTTCCAATAAGATGAAAGGCTTTCAACGGTGCTTTATAGACCTCTATGATGGCATCATACACCTCTTGTGGAGTGAGGACCTTGGCATTGCTTCCCAAAATAGTGATATAGTCTTCCCTGAATCTTGCCAAGGCCTCATCCATGTCTATGCTAAAATTTTTGGACAACCAAACATCTACATTCTCATCCTGTTCAGCTTCATCTGCAATTTTGGCTTGTTGATCTTCAACATCTTCTTTATATAATAGCAAAATTGCTTGATAGTCTTGATTAGACATATCAGTTGTGAGGAGCTGTTGGGTGATATTTGCAAGGCCTGCAAGCTTGTCCACAAGGAGATCATTCATGGTTATTGGCTGAGTTTGAGCATTCCGAAGCCATTGAGAGATGAGGTGTGAAGGTTTTGTTGAAGTGGAAGGTTGGTTGGGATCTTTTGAGGTTTGAGTGAAGGTGGATGGTATTGAAGGTAGGGTGGTACCCGTGACTGGAGTCACAATTTGACTCACAGTAGAAACTATGGTTTTGACAGTTTATTGTTCAATTATTGAGTGAACCTCCATTTGAATTGGAGGGGAGTTGGCCAGGTTACTATTATGTACCATGGCCTCAAACCCTTGTTCCTTTTTGCAGGGAACTGGCACTTGAATGTGCTAAAGTACTTGCCTCCCCAATAGCAGGATCATTGAAAATTGAACTCTTAGCTTCAATTGTCAAAGCAATTTCAGCTAGGGTTTTGAGGGGAGTTGTTTTTTCATGAGAAAGCTCCAATTGAATTGGAGAGAAATTGAGTAGCTCCCCCTCAAAATTAATACTCTCAAATCTATTAGTCTGTAAAGACTGTTGTGCATATGAAGGTGCATTGAAAACTTGCACAGGATCTTCAGTAAAAACTGATGAAACCCCTGTGTTTGTATCCTCTCACCATCTAAAGATTGTGTCTGACTTGTGATCAAAGTTTCAGGAACGGTGTCACTTGATTTTGGCAGGACTTAAGAAGATGATTCAAGTCTTACATTAAAAGTAGAAGAAATTTGAGAAATTAGAGTAGTGAGTTCAAGATTGATTTTTGGCAACTCCCCCTGAATAGATGAGGGAGTTTCAATAGATGTGCTTTCACCTGTGTGTATACCATCCAAATGACTTCTTTGACCCTCTTGAGAGTGCTTAAGAGGGTGTGCAGACTATGTACATGATACATTTGGGAGAATGCTTGATTCAATAGTGACACCTTGTGGAGAAGGTGCCACCAAAGTCTGTTTAGATCCCCTTTATACAACTATATTTTTTTAGAAGATACAGAGGTAGTCACTTGAGTGGTCAGCTCAGTTTTCATTTGCTTCTTTGGTTTAGTAACCAAATATGACATTGTTTTTGTTTGATCCTCACCACTCTCACTAACTACAACTAGGGTTGGTTGCTTCCTTTTTTTTATACTAAATCCATCCTTTTGAGAGGATGAAACAGTTGGTTGACTACCAACTAATGGTTGTGAAGAAATGGCTACAGTTGTGGTAGGCTCATGTGGGTGTTCCTGCATTTGTGCTACTGCAGGACCAGGTGCCATAGCTGAACTAGGAGTAATAGCTTCTCATGTTAGGTATATGATAAGGATAGGTTCTAAATTTCTCCAACATAAAGTCAGTGATACTTAGCCTAACCTTAACCTGATTCCTTATATTAAGTGATCCAAGTAGAATTTTGGACACTTTTTACAAATGCTTATTTGATTGCTATCTATACCATCTAGTAAATGTATGCCAGCTACTTTATGATTTAAGTTTGATATTATGAATCTAGGAAAGAAAATATCCTTACCCTTACTTACCAAAGACATAGTGAGCCGTGTGCTTAGCTCTCCAGTATTAGTGTTGTGCAAGACATGCATGTACAATAACAAGACTAAGTCAAATTGATAACCCTAAGTAAGTTGTATGATAATCTAAGTTTGCATTTTGTATTATAACACATAAGTCTATAAAAGTATAATTAGATTAGACTAAAGTATTTTTTTGTACACAGTTTCAAGTCTAAGAATAAATTATGGAAGAAGATCATGAAGATCATGCTTCAGAGAAAGTGTGAAGAAGCTTGGAGTTGAATAAATCTATTTTGGGAAAAATATTCTAAGTCAAGATATCTACAAGTCACAGGTTATGTGTTATAGAGAAGTCATTCGAGAACTCCAGAATGACTTATCGAGAAGTCAAGAAAAGCTACAAGAGAACTCTGAGATATCGACAAGCCAAATTGAAGATATGAAGATATCGACAAGTCATTTCTTCACTAGAGATCTCTGAGATATCGATAAGTCAAAATGTCACTAGAGATTTATGATATATAAATAAGTCAATTTGTCACTAAAGAACTCAGAGATATCGATAAGCCAAAGTGAAGACATGAAGATGAGAGATCTCGACAAGCCAAATTCTCTTATAGAGAACTCGGAGACTTTGATAAGTCAAACAACTATGGAGTTATTAGAGATCTCGAAAAGTCATTATACTTATCGAGATGTCAAGTTCTCTATATGACTAACTCGAGATCTCGATATAAAACTCAAGTACAAAATGTAGTTCAGTTTAATATCCAAGATTATCAATCAACAAACAAATTAATCACTGATTTGAAAAGTCTACAAAAGCAGCTTGAAGAGTACAAGATCAAGGGCCAAGATTAACTTTCAAAGTACAGTCACAGTCAGGAAAGATTAGCAAAGATACACTAAGCTAGAAATAGAAAGATTTGGTTATCCAAAAGTAGGGTTTAGTACATGCTGTTGCATGCTGTGTAAAAACCAGTGTTTACTATTCTATAAAGTAAACACTGGATGCTTTGTTTTAGAAGTAACAAATAGATCTGAAAAATCTTGTAACTCTCAAGAGAGAAGTTGAGTTCTTAACATACTAAGAACCCAAAAATTTGTAGCAAAATAGTAGCTTGATTTTAATATAAAATTAAGTGAGTTTTGAAAGATAAGTGTGTTCATGTGCATGTTTTAATTATTCTGTTAAAGCACATTTTCTTTACAATACAGATTACTTTGTTCACCATTCTTAAAAGTTCACAAAGCCATTAAAATTCTCAAAAACACATTCACCCCCATCTTTGTTGTATTCATTACCCAACAATTAGGCTTTCAACATTTAGGTGCTTGTTGTAGGCTATAGAGTACACCAACTTCTCCACTACACTTGAAATATTGTCATAGCCAGTTCTGCATATGAATGCCTTGATGATGGAGTTAAAAACAAATAACCATTCCCTCCTTATGTTCTTCTTGTTTAGCTTGGCCATGTCAATCTTTTCACTATAGTTTATGAAATCCATGTATTCATCCATTTCCCGAGTTATAGGAGCTTTAACCAAATTGTCTGTAGGAATGCCCAGAGCTTTGTTGATGTCATTAGCATTAAACTCGACAGCCACACTCCTGATTGTGCATTTAACCACCATGTAAATTGCTTGATTATCATGAACAATGGTGTCAATGAATGTAGTGTTCCATAAATCATTTAGAACATTCAAGTAGAGCACTGGGTTTGAAGTTAGGGCTCCTGAAAGATAGAAATCGATAATGAACTTAACAAATTACTTAAAGTTATCTGGTGCTTGAGTTGGATCAACAAAAGCTAAGGAGTTGGTTCCATCCTTGGGGATAACAGCCCTCACATTGTTAGCAGCCATTGAAAAGTTTGGGTTTTAGTGGGTAAGTGTTTTGAGAAAGAGAAAGCTTGAAACAATTGAGAATGGTGAAAAATCACGGAAACTAGGCGAATTGAGATCACAAAAGCGTAAAGAGGGGTTATGTCGACATTTTTGGATATTTATAGGGTAGAGATGTGACTTATTGACAAGAGAAGAATGAACGGTTGAAAATTGCTTGTAGAGAAGTCACATGACCTATAGAGAACTTATGTCGAGATGTCACTTTCCTGACTCTTATCGAGAACTAGATAGTGACTTATCGAGATGTTGTACAAATACCCAGTTTATCCTTTTTGAACTAAATATTCTAATTATATTGAAGAAATTAACATAAAATTAGAATTAATTTTGTATCAAAAGTATTTTATTGAAATAATTAATTGAATTAAATTGTTCCAGTTTTGAGTTATCGAGAAGTCTAAAATTTGAATTGTAGAGAACTCCATATCGATAAGTATATCGAGATCTCTATAATATTTGTCGAGAAGTCATAAAAAGACTTCTCGAGAAGTTCGTCGAGAAGTCATGAAAAAGACTTATCGACAAGTCAGAAAATGACTTATCAAGAAGTCATTTTGACTTATCGAGAACTCAGTTCTCTAGATACTTTTGATTTTTCTTAAATCTGTCTTATATTAATTTCACATATCAAAGGTGTGAACTAACATTTAGACAGTTTCTCTTAGAATCGGAAAAATTCTAAGTTAGATTTTATTTCTTATGAATAAATATGCAGAGAATTATGAAATATTTATAAATCATATTCTAGTTAAATCCTTATTAAATCAAATTTATTTTTATTTATCAGGAATTAATCTGCTACAACATGTTAGCTGAGCTATTGCCTTTAGGATGAAGAATTTAACATACCAATTTCAATTACAAGTCTAGTGAAAGTTGCTTCATCCAGGTTTAGTGAAAATGTCAGCTAACTGTTTCCCTGTTGGAACAAACACAAGCTCAATAGTACCATCTGCAGTATGTTCTCTAATAAAATGGTACCTTACATCAATGTGCTTAGTTCTAGAATGATTAACTAAATGGGATTGTCTAGTGTGTGCCCATGGGCACATGTTAAGCACGAAAACTTATAAAATTTGGAGTATTTTGATTGGTGTATTTGTTGTAATTGCAGGGGGTCCACCATTATTAAGAAGTATTGGCCAATCAAAATAATCTAAAATTATAGAAGTTTGTGCTTAGTGTGTGCCCATGGGCACACAACTGAAAAACCATAACTAAATTAGCAACAATGGATATTGCACTAGTATTATCACACATGATTGGTATCTTTTGTAACACTAGGCCATAATCTATTAGTTGATTCCCAATTCAAAGCACTTGAGAACAATAACTTCCAGCAGTTATGTATTCTGCCTCAGCTGCGGAAGTTGATATAGATTGTTGTTTCTTACTATACTATGATACAAGTCTTTGACCAAGAAATTGACAGCTTGCGCTTGTACTTTTTCTTTCTACCCTTCATCCAGTAAAATCTGCATCTATGTATCCAATAGCTTCAAAACCAGTTCCCTTAGAATACCATTATCCCAAGTTTGGTCCTTCAAATATATGAAAATCCTCTTGACAACCATTAAATGGGATTCTTTAGGATTTGCTTGAAATCTGACATAGAGACATGTAGCAAACATGATGTCTAGTCTACTTACAGTTAGGTAAAGCAAATATCTGCTCATTTTCTTATATCTTAAGATGTCTACACTTTTTCCTTTCTTATCTTTATCCAATTTGGTAGTTATAGACATAGGGGTTGATGCAGGTGAGCACTCCATCATTCCAAATTTCTTTAAAAGATCTTTAACATACTTGGTTTGACTGAAAAAGATTCCACCACTTCTTTGGAAAACTTGAAAGCCAAGAAAGTAACTTAGTTATCCCATCATGCTCATCTCATATTCACTCTGCCTGAGTTTTGAGAATCTTTGACATAGCTTTTCATTAGTAGAACCAAAGATGATATCATCCACATAGATTTGAATTAAGATGATGTTATTACCATCTTGCTTGTAGATTAGAGTCTTGTCAATTATGCCTCTAGTGAATCCATGTTTGAGTAGAAATTCTGATACAATTTTATGCCATGCTCTTGGTGCTTGCTTCAATTCATAAAGAGACTTTAAAATTTTATAAACAAACTTTGGAAATCCTGGATCTTCAAAACCAGGTGGCTGTTGCATATAGAATTTTTCTTCTAATTCACCATTAAGGAATGCAATTTTCACATCCATTTGATGCACTTTAAAATTTGAGTGTGCAACAAATGCAAGGAAAATTCTTATTGCTTCAAGCCTTGAAACTGGAGCAAAAGTTTCATCATGATCAATTCCTTCTTCTTGTGAGTATCCTTTGGCAACCATTCTTGTTTTCTTTCTTGTCACAATTCCATTTTCATCCATTTTGTTCCTGTAAACCCATTTTATTCCAATAATGCTTCTATTTCTTGGTGCAGGAACCAATTCCCAAACTTTAATTCTTTTAAACTGATTTAGCTCTTCTTGCATAGCAGTTATCCAATCAGGGTCTGATAGAGATTCCTCAGTTTTCTTAGGCTCAATTTGAGACCGAAAGCATGCATACAAGCATTCATTTGCAGTGGCACTTCTAGTCCTCACTTTAGCATGAGGATCACCAATTATAGTGTCTCTAGTATGACTCCTATCCCATTTTCCGAAGTGATGATTTTGGTGACTAGAATTGTCCTCATTTTCTTCATTTTTGGCATGACTTGCAGAACTGTCATCTTTCTCCCCCTGAGTTTGTGCCACCAAATTTAGGTGTGCTTCTTTCTTGAGATGAATTCTCATTGTCAGCATATATTGGTTCACTTGATTCTTCCTCCATTCTCTTATTTATGTTGACTTCAGTTTCATGTTCAGAATCACTGTTAATGTTGAGGTTTTCAAACTTTAAAGTTTCAGCTACATTTTCATTAAGGCATTCCAAGCCTGGATACTTGTCATCATCAAATGTTACATCTGTGCTCTCCATTATTTCTTTTGTTTGTTATGAAATGCAACATAGGGGGTGAATGTATTTTCTTGATTTTGAATTTCTTTTGGCTTGTGGAATAAACAGTTGTATGAACTTGTAGTTGATAAAATACTAAATGCAAAACACACAAGCAATTATCAAAAACTCACTTGATTTATATTAAATCAAAATTATCTTGCTACAAATTCGTGTTTTTAGAAATAAGAACTCAGCTTTTACTCTTGAGAGAATATAATATATTTCCTAGATCTGTTTGTTACTCCTAAATAAAGGACCCATGACATACTTTATAATTTCAAAATGCACAGGTTTACAAAACTTGCACTAAAATGGACTAACAAAGTTTCTAAAGCTATTTTATACATTTCCATTTCTAATGTTAGCAAATCTGTGCAAAATCTATTAGGTCTGTGACCCTCCTTTGTCCAGTTCATCTTGGCCCTTGATCTTGTATTCTTTAAGCTGCATTTGTAGGCTTTCTGATTTAGTGATAGAATTGTTTCTTGACTGATAATCTTGAATCTTCAAGTTGTCTGTATTATGAATTATGAAATATTTTATCGAGATCTCTTTTATTGTGTAGAGATGTTACATATCGATAAGTAAAATGACTTATCAATATCTTGAGTTCTCTACATGCGTTTTAGACTTGTCGAGTTCTTCATTTCTCTACAACTAGAATGACTTGTGGATATCTTCAGTTCTCTACATAAGGTTTTGACTAGTCAATATCTCTAGTTCTCTCCATGAGGATTTGACTTGTCAATATCTCTATTTCTCTAAATGAAAAATTGACTTGTCGATATCTCCAGTTCTCTACATGGACTTTTTGACTTGTCGATATCTCAGTTCTCTACATATAGATTGACATGTCAATATCTCTTGGGACTTCTCTATAAGTCATTCTCGACTTCTTGACATACTTCTCGATATTCCTTGATCTGTGAGTTGTCGATATCTGACTTAGAACTTTTTTCCTAGAATAACATTATTCATCTCCAAGCTTTTATACTTCTCTCTGAGGCATGATCAAGAATGATCTTCTTCCAGAGTTTATTCCTTAGCTTAATGGTTGTTCATAGAAAAATCCTCCGGTCTAATCTACTTAACATTTTTATATACTCAAGAAATATAATTACATAATACAATTAGAATATCATACAACTTATCTTTAGGATTGTCAAGATGACTTAGTCTTGTTATGTCCATGCATGTCTTGCACAACATCTCCTGCTCAAGCACATAGACTCTATAGGCAGTCCTTTCTAATGAATATCCAAGAAAAATAGCTCCAAATACTTTGCAATCAAATTTTTCAACATATTCAGAGTTGTCTTTTAGCATAAAGCACTTGTTTCCAAACACATGAAGATGCTTAACAATAAGCTTTCTTTTTGCAAAATTGAGTAGGGTGACTTGCCAATATTTTTGTTTAGTAAATATCTGTTCTGAGTGTAACATGCTGTGTTAACAGTTTCCTCCAAAAAACTGGTTGGAAGCTTCGTATCTTGCAACATTGTCCTTGCAGCTTCAACTAGAATTCTATTTTTCCTTTTAACCATACCATTTTGTTGAGGTATTCTTGTAGCTGAGAACTCTTAAAAAATGCCTTTATCTTTGCAAAACTCACGTAGAATTGCATTCCTGGATTCTGTACCATTGTCACTTTTCAATCTTTTGACAGAATTTTGATCTTCAGCCTGCTTCTCAATTTTTTATGTGTTCAATGATTACGTGTGGAGTCTCATCTTTTGAATACATAAATTCCACCCAAGTGTACCTTGAGTAGTCATCCACCATCACCAAAGCATACTTCTTTCTGGAAATGGACATGACATTTACAGGTTTAAGCAAATCCATGTGGATAAGCTGTAGTGGAGCATTAATGGAATTCACATCTTTTCTCTTGTGACTGGACCTCTTCATTTTTCCTTTTTGACAAGCTTCAAAAATTCATTTTGAGCAAATTCCAAAGCTGGCATATCTCTCACCAGTTCTCTTTTCACCGAAGTATTAATTACTTTATAGTTCAAGTGAGAAAGCTTCTTGTGCCATAGTTTGCTTTGTTCACTAGATGCCTTGGTGTAGAAGCAACATATTCTGTCCTTGTTTGCTGAGTTCATGTCTGCAATAAACAGGCTTCCCTTCCTTACTCCTGTCAGAGCAACTTCACTGGTTTTCTTGCTTGTGATTGAGCAATCTTCTTTGTCAAATATAACTCTAAACCTTTTGTCTATAAATTGACTGATACTGAGAAGATTTACTTTAAGACCTGCAACTAGTGCTACAACTTCAATGACAATATTTCCATAAATCAACTTTCCATATCCCATTATGAATCCCTTGCATTTATCTCCAAAGGTCACCAAAGAGCCAACCATCTCCTCAAACCGTGAAAGTAGGGCTTCATCACCTGTCATATATCTAGAACATCCACTGTCAATGATCCATATAACCTTATTCTTCTTGCCCTGCACACAATGAGGTTTAAGTGTGTTTAGCTACCCAAACAGTGTTGGTCACTTTCTTCTTTTTGATAGAGTTAGCAGAAGTAGAACTTGAACATTCAAAAGAAACAACATTCTTAGTTTGATCAACATTTTCTTCTTTGATCACTGATCTAAAGTTAACTTCCTTTAGATTCTTTCTCAGCTTATGACAACTGGTCATGACTTTCATAATGCATGGAATGCTGTAAAACTTATCATGGAAAGAGTACGGGTCATTTGTTTGTGCCTCATTGTATTTACAGGCTCTATACTTTGGCTCACTAACAGCCTTTTTATAAAGGCGAGTTAGGTAATTTGTTAAGCCACATCTTTGACACTACTTTCTAGGAGCATCTGCAATATAGGCATAATTGTTGCTTTTGTTGACACCTATCTTCCCAATTATGTTCTTCTTTTTCTTTCCAATGCTATCATTCTTGATCTCATTTAATGGTGTCTTGACAGTTGGACTAACTGTAGGCTTCTTCTCACATTCAGTGTTGAGAGTGGATTTTGCATCCTCCTTTTCCTTATCTTCATCTGTAATTTCCTGCTTGATGACAAGCTCCATTTCACTGAAGTTCACTTCACAAGCTTCGAATAAGGGTGCATTCACCTTTTTGAGCACCATAGGAACATCTTGGTTCACATTTTCCTTTCCCATGTCAACATCATTTTTCTTGTGAGAACTAACAGCCTCACAGTCCAAACCAATAGCTATGTTAGAACATGGCTTGTTCTTCTCATGATATTGACCAACAGTTGAGATGAATTTTTGAATGATTTGAGCTTCTGTTCATTCTTCTCAACTTTCTCTCTCAACACAACTTCTATTTCCTCTACACACTTCAACTTGTTTTTGAGGTATTAATTTTCTTTTCTAATTGCCTTTAGACTAACAAGCTGCAGGTCTAGCTCTTATTTTTCAATCTCCAGTATTTTATTTACTTTTGATAGCCTACTCACTTCATCAGTAGTTGCTACCATGATTGTATAAATATGGAACATCTCTACACTCATCTTCTCAACAGTTTCCTTATATTGTGTAGCATTTAAATCAATGGTGATTAGGATAGGTACCTCAGACATAAATGCAGATGACTTTCCTTACTTCAATGCCATGAGAGTATAGTTTCCATATTCTTCACCATCATCTTCATCATCTGTGTCATCCCAACTTTTACCTTTAACAATATAAGCTTTTCCATGTTGTTTTCTCAGAAGTGCTTCATACTTTGCTTCAAGCTCCAACTAAGCCTTGTCTTTCTTCACCTTCTTTGGCTTCATGCATTATGTGGAAAAGTGACCAAATTTATCACAGTTGTAGCATCTTATCTTTGATCTATCCATAGATCCTGACTTATAGCCACCTTTTCCAGTTGCATTTGTCTGAGTCTTTCCTTTCCAGTTATTGTTGTAGGATGTTTGGCCTTTACCCTTGAAATATCTAGACTTTTGACTCTGATGTTTGAAAATTTTCTTGATAGATAAGCCATAGACTGGTCCATTTCATCCAGTTCATCAAGAGTATAGTACTCATCCTCTTCCAACTCTAAAATGACTTGCTTTTGATGTTCCTTGTTTTTCTGCTCAACAACTTGAATAACTTGAGTTCGGGGTTCAACTTCATCTTCAATCATTTTCTTATCATTTTCTATTAAGGCACTTGATACATCCACAACATGCCTTAAATCACTTTTAATGACTTTCTTTGCATCATTTCTAGCTCATAGGTTTTGAGAATACCATACAAAACCTCCAAATTTATTCGCCATAGATCCCTTCCTTCTCTTATTGCAGAGATCTTTTGTTCCAAGTGGTCAGGAAGAGTGAGCAAGAATTTCAGGTTAACTTCTTCAGCTTCATAGTACTTGTCATGAAGCAGCAAATCAATTATCAGTTTGCTGAATCTCTCAAAGACCTCAGTAATGCCTTCTTTTAGTCTAGCCATGAAACCCTCATATTGAGAAACCAAGATCCTTCACTGGTTAGATCTCACCTCTTCATTTCCTTCACACAAGATCTCAATCGTTTCCCAGATTTGCTTAGCTGACTCACAGTTGATTATGTTATTGTACATCATATTATCAAGAGACTCCATGAGTATGAGTTGTAAGCCACTGTCAAGTGCAACTTTCTCTTTTTCTGGTTCAGTGTAGGTAGATGGATTTTTTGGACCAAAGTGTGCAGGAATAACCATGTCTCCTTCTGTTAATTCAGGGACCCTTATCATAGGAATAAAGGGTCCATGTTTAAGAATTTCAATATACATTGGATTAGCCATCCTGATGAATAGCATCATCTTCTTTTTCCATAGGGTGTAGTTTACTTTGTCATAGACATGAATCTTTATACTGCTAATCTTTTGTGCACTCATACTCCAATATCTAATCTGTTTACTTTCAGAGTTTGCTCTCATACCACTTGTTAGGTATGAAATACAACATAGAGGGGTGTATGTCTTTTATTGATTTTGAATTAACTTTTGGCTTATGGAACATACAGTTGTATGAATTTGTAGTGATAAAATGTTAGATGCAAACACACAAGGAGATTATCAAAAACTCACTTGATTGAATCAACCATATTTTGCTACAAATCTGATTTCTTGAAAATAAGAACTCAGCTACTTCTCTTGAGAGAATTACAAGATTTTCTAGATCTGTTTATTACATCTAAACAAAGGACCCGTGACATACTTTATAGATCATCATGCACGGTTTACATAACTTGCACTAAAATGGAATCACACATTTTTTAAAGCTGCTTTGTCTATTTTCATTTGTAGGGTTAGCATATCTGTGTAGAATCTACTAGGTCTGTGACCCTCCTTTGTCCAGTTCATCTTGGTCCTTGATCTTGTATTCTTCAAGATACATTTGTAGGCTTTCCAATTCAGCGATAGAATTGTTTATTGACTGATAATATTGAATGTTCAAGTTGTCTATATTTTAAATTATGAAGTTGTTTGTCGAGATCTCTTTTATTGTGTAGAGATGTCACATATCGATAAGTAAAATGACTTATCAATATCTCAAGTTCTCTACATGGCTTTTGACTTGTCGAAATATCCAGTTCTCTACCAGTAGAATGACTTGTCGATATCTCCATTTCTCTGCATAAACTTTTTTACTTTTCGATATCTCCAGTTCTCTACATGAGTATTTGACTTGTCGATATCTCTAGTTCTCTACATGAGGAATTGACTTGTCGATATGTCCAGTTCTCTACATGCAGATTAACTTGTCGATATCTCTTGGGACTTCTCTACAAGTCATTTTAGACTTCTCGACATACTTCTCGATATTCCTTGATCTGTGACTTGTCGATATCTGACTTAGAATTTTTTTCCTAGAACAACATTACTCAATGTTGTCGGTTTTACAAACTTAACGCAAGAGCACGTATCGCAACATGTAGTATATAAATTCGTTCCCACGAAGACTATAATAACTCGAATTTTTGAGACTTTGTAAAAACATTTAATGAATAGTATCCCTGATGAATGGAGAAAACTTTTTAGCTCACACTATGTAGTGCATGAGAAAAGGAGTTTCGGAGTTGATATTATGATTATACGTACCAAATGAGTGTATGTAAACGCTATTAGTTTTCGAAGAAAATGAAATTTGAAAAATGACCATATTTACGAATCATCGAGGATTAAGGGAATCACAATATAATTACGAATTTAAAACCCTACGGATTTATATTCAAGCATGATAATTCAAAACACAAGGAATAAATACGAAAGGAATTATGTCGCGAACCATTTACGAGAAAGTATTACGAAAACATTTAAGCGACCGAGCGAACGCGTAAACGATTAAATAAACGTAACGCACTAACTATCTATGGTAGAAAATAACCATGGTTACTTTATCAAATAGTAAGCTAAGCATAGGATGATCAGGAATCATTCTGGTGATATTATGGGACGATTAAAAGTCCATAGTAGTTACGTATTAAGGGACCCAACGTCCACTTACGAAAAAATAAAACACCTTGAACTTTTATTAAAACGGTTTCCAAAGATCGTATTCCCTCAACTATATTTTATCGTTCGAGTAATAAATATCATATACCTACTCATTTATAATGGGAGAAGCATCCCAACGATTATTTATTTCAAAATCGATTAAAAATTAAAGGTTATTAAACTCCGTAAACATAAATTAGTTGAGGAATATTATTTTAAATATTCTTTTAAAAGAAAACTCCTTCGAGGTTTAATTATTTATCGATTATCATTTAATTAATTATTATTTATTAAAGGGTTTATTTATGATTTAAAAATCATAGAACCTGATTTAAAATATTTTCTGATTTTTGAAATATCATTCGAATAATTTCGGATCGTCGAAAAATATTATCTCGACTTATTTTAAATATTTTGAATATAGTTTTAAAGAGAAACTCCCCCTTATTTAATTATTTGTTGACAACGATCAACTCACATCCTTAGTACTTCCTCCGAAAATTTTGGAAGTACGTATACATATATATATACCCTAATAAGATAAGCTGTTTCTATCAACAAGCAAAACGCTTGGGGGAACTTCGATGTGGTTCGAGTTCTCGAGATATGATAGAATTATTTTAAAGGACAAGGGAGGGGTAGACTCTGGTACTATGTGTGCTAGATGGACTACCAAAGGTACCGCAGGCGAAGGTACTCTGTGTACTCAAGAACTTGTGAAGTATGTGTATACCCAAAATGGGACACGTAGCCCGAATGCGGCCAGGGTGATAACCGGGATACGAAGGTGTCGTCCTTCTACTAGTAAAAAAAGGTTACTATTATCGTATTACGACTGGTCATCGTATGCAGTGGCTCCAACGAGTGTCCTATTCTTCCAATTGGAATAGTGATGCAATACCGTAACCTAAGCCTAGGTGTTGGGTTTACTATTAAGGTATTTGCATGATAATAAAATCCACTAAAGGATTGTTTTCATAAGAAGGTGTGTATCACCAAGGAAAACTATTTTCGAATAAAGCGTAATTATCATATATGATGTTTTACGTGAGTTTATCATACAGTCATTTTCATACTGTACATTATTATCCTGGGCATTATAGCTCACACTTGTTTTCTTAAATTGACACAACACAACAGTGAATCAAGATGCCTACCATGAGACTCACAGCCAGGAAACGGTTAGGAAATGGCCAGCTGTTCCGTAGGTTGTTTGGTGTGTACCACAGGTAGTCCGAATAAGCTAGATTGGTTTTCAGTTGTTTTTAGTTCGGCTTATTTATAATTATGACTTATGTAAGGTAATAAATAAGAAACGTATATTTGGCCGACGAACTAGCCTTACTTAAAAGTTATTCCCCGGTAAGACTTAATTACTTTTGGGTTGTAATAATTATCACTAGCCTTAGTTCGGCTTATTTATAATTATGACATATGTTGTGTACTTGATGATTACCTAAACAAAACATCTAAGTAGATTTTACTTAGTGAAATCATGTAGCACTCGACGGATAAGAATTATAGTCCCGACGGATAACTCATTATAGTCCCGACGGATGATTAACTTATTATCCATCGAGTGAGTAGCTTATGTAATAATAAGTTTGTAGCACAGTGTTGTATGCACCTTTGTATAGAATCTGAAGTAGCATATAAGTCATGTTGACTTTAACTAGATATGAAGAATAGGTTGATTAACTGTACATAAGCAATGTCTTGTAATTCTGTATAAGTGAAATGAAGTCAAGTGCCAAAATAGCTACCAACGGATGCTTAACAAAGCTTCGACGGATGATCAAATGACTATTAACGGATGTTTAACATAGCAGTCGACGGATGATCAATTAAGTCATCGACGGATGATCTGAAAGTCGACTGATGATCATATCAAGATTCAAACATCAGTTGAACAGTGAAAGCTGACACACAGCCGTTGAGTTGGATACAAGTACACTGTGGAAGCCCATTAACTGGGTAATAGAGGACGAAAAGCAGCAAAGATCAAGACTGTTAGATTTTATATTTGTTCAGTTCTTTTGACTTTGTAATCTTGGTAATATATATAAACCAAGAGAGTAGCAAATAGAAAAATAACTGAGATAGCTAAGAAACAACAACAGAGAAATCTTTGTAAGCACTATCTTTAGCATTTCTTGTGTTTTTAGCAGTTCTATTTTGTAAGCAGCTGTGAGCATTTCTGCACACAGAGTTCTCTCGATATATTAAATATATCTCTGGTGGAATTGTTTAAATCCACCAGAAAGTTTTTAAAGCCTCTTGTTTTTAATTACTTATGTTTTGATTCATTCAAGTTTACATTCCGCATTGTGCTAATCAAAACAAATATATCCATAATCGAGTTGAACATTTTTATTTCAAGAAAAAGGTTCAAGAATTCCATTCAACCCCCCTTCTGTAATTCTTGCTATATTGTTAAGGGACTAACAATTGGTATCAGAGCAAGCTCTTAATCTACAAAGAGTTTAAAGATCAAAACAATTCAGCAAGATGAACAAGAAAGATGTTGAAGTCAAGATTCCTTTTCTTGATAAAGATAATTACCATCATTGGAAGGTAAAGATGCATCTTCATATGCTTTCTCAAGATGAGGCCTATGTGGATTGCATAGAAAGAGGCCATCATGTTCCTATGAGAGCTGCAACAGGAAATGAACCATCTATTCCAAAGCCAAGGCATGAATGGTCTGATCCTGATATTGAACAAGTCAGGAAAGATAAAAAGGCCATGAACATTCTGTTCAATGGTGTTGATGCAGACATGTTTGATAACATCATCAACTACAAGACTGCCAAGGAAGTTTGGGACACAATACAGATAATCTGTGATGGTACTGAGCAAGTAAGAGAAAATAAAATGCAGCTCCTGATTCAGCAATATGAGCATTTTTACAATGAAGAAAGTGAGTCACTCACTGACATTTTTAGTAGATTCCAAAAGCTACTAAATGCTCTTAAATTGCATGGAAGAGTCTATCAGACTAAAGACTCCAATCTGAAATTTCTCAGATCTCTTCCAAAGGAATGGAAACCAATGACAGTCTCATTGAGAAACTCACAAGATTATAAGGAGTTTACTTTGGAGAGACTGTATGGCATTCTGAAGACCTATGAGCTTGAGATAGAGAAGGATGAAAGAATGGAGAGAGGAAAGAAGAAAGGAGGATCCATTGCACTAGTGGCTGAACTGGAAAAGGAGAAGGAAGTGAAGATGGAAGCTGTGGAATCAACTTCAAAGGCCTGTGAAAGCAAGGGTAAAAGGCTAGCTGCAGAAAGTGAAGATTCATTGAGCCAAGATGACATGGAGGACATTGATGAGCACCTAGCATTCCTTTCAAGATGATTTGCCAAGCTCAAGTTCAAGAAGAACTTTGGAGCTACCAAGCCAAATAGAAACATGGTGGATAAATCAAAATTCAAGTGTTTCAAATGTGGCTTGGCAGGGCATTTTGCAAATGAGTGTCGAAAGTCAGATTCCAGTAAGAAAAGATTTGAGTCTGTGGATTATAAGCAAAAATACTTTGATCTACTCAAACAGAAGGAAAGGGTTTTTATTACACAAGAGAATGACTGGGCAGCTGAGGGTTTGGATGAAGATGAGGATGTCAGCTATGTCAATCTAGCCCTTATGGCCAAGTCTGATGAAACAGAGACAAGTTCCTCAAGCAATCAGGTAATCACTACAAACCTTGCACATTTATCTAAAGCTGAGTGTAATGATGCAATAAATGACATGTCTACAGAATTATATCATTTGCGTGTTACACTTAAGTCCCTCACTAAAAAAAATACTAAAATCAAAGAAAACAACTTGTTTTTGAGTGAGAGGAATAATGTGCTTGAGTCTCAGTTTGTTGAGTTTGAGAAACTAAAAATTGAGTGTAGAATTGCCAAGGAGGAATTAACTGAGTCCTTGAAAAAGGAAGAAATTTTAAAGAAGCAGCTCGATCGTGAACAGGAGGTGATTAAAGCATGGAAAACATCCAGAGATGTTCATGCTCAAATCATCAAGGTTCAAGGAATTGAGTCTTTTTGTGATGAAGCCTGGAAAAAGAATATGGAGAAACTAGAACCTATTTTGGTAGATGGATTGCTGACAGATGTAGACTCGACGGATGATGAGAACTATCCGTCGGATAACAAAAAGTGTTATCCATTGAATGATAAAAATCCTCATTCGTCGGCTGTGAGCAAACCCATTAGCAAAGCCAAATTAACCAAGCTAAATGAAAAGTATGGGTCTGTTTCCAAGAACTTTGTTTCAGGAGAGTCAAGTCAAGCCAAGAAAGGGAAGAAGACTAATGTTGGTCACATGACTGTCAAACAGTTAAGTGACAGACTTGAGAAGATAGAGGTAAAAACAGAGACTAAAAGGAAAAACAATAGGAATGGTAAAGTAGGGATTAACAAACATAATAACTACACACCTGACAAATATGCTCCTAGAAAAATCTGTATCAAATGTGGTAGTGTAAATCATTTGTCTGTTAATTGCAAATCTGCCATGCCTACTCCCATGTCTGTTCAGCCTCAATTCTCTAACATGAATGTCATGCCTCCCATGCCTGTTAATGCTATGCCTACACAGAACATGAATGCACAGTTTGCTAATATGCCATTTGCACCTAATCCATATTATGCTGCATACAATATGCCTCAAATGCCATTTAGCATGCCTTACTGGAATAACATGTTTGCACCAAGCATGCCATTTCCTGTTAACCATAACATGCATGATAATTCTGTTACATCTAGTGGTTTCAAAGGCCCAACCCAAATGACTAAGGAAAAATCTGAAATTCCTAAGTCAAATGAGTTAAGACCTAAGAAACAGAAGAAGAAAGCTAACAAGGCAGGACCCAAGGAAATTGGGTACCAAAATCAACTTGATTTGATTTTGATGTGTGCAGGGAAACAGAAGGAATCTTTGGTACTTGGATAGTGGTTGTTCAAGACACATGACTGGTGATTCTACCCTGCTCACAGAGTTTGAAGAGAGAGCTGGCCCAAGTATCACTTTTGGAGATGACAGCAAAGGTTATACTGTGGGATATGGCTTGATTTCAAAGGACAATGTCATCATTGAAGAGTTTGCCTTAGTGGATGGTCTCAAACACAATCTGTTGAATATCGGCCAGCTTTGTGATAAAGGCAACTCAGTAACCTTCAACAAAGAAACCTGTGTTGTGATTAATAATCAAAACAACAAAGTGGTTCTCACTGGTGTGAGAAGAGGAAATGTGTATCTAGCTGACTTCAACTCAACTAAAGCAGAATCTGTAACTTGTCTTCTCAATAAACCAAGTCAAGATGAAAGTTGGTTATGGCACAAGAAGCTATCCCATTTGAACTTCAAGACCATGAATGAGCTGGTAAAGAAAGAGCTAGTTAGAGGCATTCCTATGGTGCAGTTTACAAAGGATGGACTGTGTGATGCCTGTCAAAAGGGGAAGCAGATTAAAGCATCATTCAGGAAGAAACTTGATTCAGCAATTGAAGAGCCTCTACAACGGCTTCACATGGATTTGTTTGGACCAGTCAATATATTGTCAATCTCAAAGAAAAGATTTTGCCTAGTAATTGTAGATGATTTCTCAAAGTTCTCTTGGACCTATTTTCTAAAGTCCAAGGATGAAGCTAGTGAAATCATCATCAATCACATAAGGCAAGTTAACAATCATCCTGATTTCAAAGTTAGAAGAATCAGGAGTGATAATGGAACTGAGTTCAAGAACTATGTCATGAGAGCATTTTGTGAGGAAAATGGAATCTTGCATGAGTTTTCAGCAGCAAGGACTCCACAACAGAATGGAGTAGTGGAAAGAAAGAATAGATCTCTTATTGAAGCTGCAAGGACAATGCTTGAAGAATCAAAACTACCAACATACTTCTGGGCTGAAGCTGTAAACACTGCATGCTACACTCAGAACATCTCTCTGATTAATCAAGCAAGATGCATGACACCTTATCAATTGTTCAAGAATAAGAAGCCAACTCTGAACTTTCTTCATGTCTTTGGCTGTAAATGCTATATTCTGAGAAATCAAACTGATCAAAATGGGAAGTTTGATGCTAAAGCAGATGAAGGAATTTTTGTTGGATATGCTGTTGGTAAAGCATATAGAGTCTACAATCTAAGAACCAACATTGTTGTTGAATCTATACATGTTGTGTTTGATGATAAAAAGATTGAAGGGACTAAAAGATGGAGATTACCATGAGAGCCTCAAATTCGACAATGTTGAGATGGTCAGTGATGAAAGTGATGATGAGAGTGATCAAGAAACAGTGTCTAAGGATAATGCAGACAAATCTACTACAAATGAAGCACAAAACTCAACATCCGTCGAGTTACATAATGCTTCATCCGTCGGAAGGCAATCTATATTATCCGTCGGAAGACAACCCGCCTCATCCGTCGGTACTCAAAATTCACCATCCGTCGGGTTATCAAAAGGAGCAGGAAGTCAAGGCAGATCACCCATAGAAAGCACCCCAATCTCAAATCAAAGATCCACAAACTCAGGGGGAGTTTCTAGCAATCAAAACTCAATCACACATCAAGACAACATTGAGGTCTCTTCATCTAGGTCTAATCTACCTCAACCAAGAAAATGGACAAAAGATCACCCCTTTGAACTGATTATTGGTGATGTTTCTTCCAGAGTTCAAACCAGGAGAGCAACTCAAGAAGAATGTTTATACAGCAGCTTCCTGTCTAAGGAAGAACCAAAGAAGGTAGAAGAAGCCTTGTTAGATCCTGATTGGATTTTAGCTATGCAGGAGGAGCTAAACCAATTTGAAAGGAATAAAGTATGGAAGCTGGTACCCAAGCCTATAGGAAAGAATCCAATAGACACCAAATGGGTATTCAGAAATAAGATGGATGAAAATGGCATAGTAGTAAGGAACAAAGCAAGATTGGTTGCTAAAGGCTATTGTCAGCAAGAAGGAATAGATTTTGATGAAATATTTGCTCCTGTTGCAAGACTTGAAGCCATCAGAATCTTCTTAGCCTATGCAGCCCATGCCAATTTCAAGGTCTATCAAATGGATGTCAAAAGTGCCTTTCTGAATGGAGATTTGGAGGAAGAAGTGTATGTAAGTCAACCTCCTGGCTTTGAAGATCCAAATTTCCCAGAGTATGTCTATTATCTACTGAAAGCACTTTATGGACTGAAGCAAGCACCTAGAGCCTGGTATGACACTTTATCAAAGTTCCTTTTGGAAAATCACTTCACAAGAGGTACTGTAAATAAAACTTTATTTTTCAGAAATGTGAATGGCTCTAGCATACTTGTTCAAATTTATGTAGATGATATTATTTTTGGCTCTACAGATGAGAAACTTTGTAAAAAGTTTGCCAAACTGATGCAAAGCAAGTATGAAATGAGTATGATGGGAGAACTAACTTACTTTCTTGGTTTACAAGTTAAGCAAGTTAGTGATGGAATATTCATTAGTCAAACTAAATATATTTTTGATCTTTTAAAGAAGTTTGATCTAATGGATTACATATCTGCAAAAACTCTCATGGTCACTGCAACTAAGCTTGAACTAAACACTACTGAAAAGTCTGTGGATATTTCAAGTTATAGAGGCATGGTTGGCTCACTTCTGTACTTAACAACTAGTAGGCCAGATATAATGTTTGCTACATGTTTGTGTGCTAGATTTCAGGCTGATCCTAGAGAGTCTCATTTGATAGCTATTAAGAGAATCTTCAGATATCTCAAAGGAACACCAAACCTTGGCATTTGGTATCCTAGAGATTCTGGCTTTGATCTAACTGGTTATTCAGATGCAGATTATGCAGGTTGCAGAATTGATAGAAAAAGCACAACAGGAACCTGTCAATTTTTAGGAGATAAGCTTGTGTCCTGGTTCAGTAAAAAGCAAAATTTAGTTTCTACTTCTACAGCTGAAGCTAAATATATTGCTGCTGGCAGTTGCTGTGCACAGATTTTATGGATGAAAAATCAATTGCTAGACTATGGTTTGCAAGTTGAAAGGATTCCTATTTTCTGTGACAACACAAGTGCAATTGCCATCACTGAAAATCCAGTGCAACATTCAAGGACAAAGCATATAGACATCAAGTACCATTTCATAAGGGAACATGTAATGAATGGTACTGTAGAGTTACATTTTGTTCCAAGTGAGAAGCAACTTGCAGATATTTTTACCAAACCACTGGATGAATCCACCTTTTCTAGGTTGGTAAGTGAGTTAGGTATGCTTAATTACTCTTGAATTTATCTGAATTATTTTGCAAGTTGAAAAGTAGCCAGAAATTTAACTGATTTTTAGTCTTGGATGAAAATTTTGGCTAAGTCAAAATTTGCATCTCGACGGATGACCATTATCCATCGAGTTGAGTCATCCGTCGATATACAAATTGTAAATAAAAATCAATTACTTTTCCGGAGTATTTTAAAGCTCGACGGATATCAACTTATCCTCATCCGTCGAAGTGTCTAAATTTTAACCGTTAATTCCCTGAACATTATCCATCGAGTATACTTACAGTTTGTAAGCATTACACGACGGATAATGGGTAGAATTTTTATAGTTTATTTTAAAACGGCTATTTTAGATAATTTCTATTGGGTAATTTACTTCTCTTTATTATTTTTATCAGTTGATTTTGAGTAAAGTATAAAAGCTTATTTCATTCTAATCATTTTCTTTTATCATTCTCAAATTCAACTGTGTTACTTCATTCTCTCTCAAGCAAAAATCCTCTTTCTCTTCAAGCTTTTCTTCTCTAACAATGGCACCCGTAGTTAAGATCATGTCACAGACTGGGTTCATCTATGAGAAGAACAACTTCACTGCCTTGGTCAATAAGGGGATTCAGCAATCTGAAGACTATCATAAGATGATGGACTTCGTGAACAACTGCAAGTTAAGTTTTGCCATGCTGGAATCACCCACAATTTATTGTGAAGTTGTTGAGGAGATGTGGACAGCAGCAATCTATAACTCTACTGACAAAACCATCACTCTAACCATCAAAGGTAATGATTTCTGTATCAATAGTGATGTCATAAAAGCATGTTTCAAGATTCCTGATAATAATGTAACTGCACCACACACTGACACTGATATTGTCAATATGCTCAATTCCATTCATTATGCACTTCCTACTGCAAAACTAAGTGAAATTAGAAGACTAGGTCTTAGGAAGGAATGGAGTTACTTGTGTGATGTAGTAACTAAAGTCTTTTCTGGAAAAATTAGTAATTTTGATTCTGTGAACATTTCCATGCTTAACATGCTATACATGCTAGTTACAGACAAATATTACAATTTCAGTGACCTTGTTGTGTATGAGTTAGGTTTTAAACTAGGTGACTTAGCCAAAAGAGGAAAGAATATTTACTATGCTAGATTTTTTATGCTTTTGGCTAACCATCTTTGTCAAGAGATTGAACTTGAGAACCCAAACAACAAATTAGCTTGTTGGGTTCAAGAGAGAAGAATCATTGCAGACTTGAACAGAGCCAACCATCACAAGGATGTGCCAATGTTCTATTTTCCTGTAATGCTGACACCTCAGGTAAGTGAGGTAAGTTCATCCAGACCCTCAACTATTCCAATCTCTTCTATTTCTTTGACTTCAGGCATAGCTATGGCAACTGTGACAATGACCAAACAGTTGCCTACCAAAGCTGCCAAAATAACTGCAATTTCTAAATCCAAATCAAAGAAAACCCCCTCTGGTATCTCTCAAAAGGTACCAGTTCAAAAATCTACCAAAGCCAAAGAGGGGAGTGTGAAGGAGGGTAAGATAGGTGAGGGAAGGGGTGAACATCAAAGAAACCCCAAGGATAAGGTTGGAGAGTTGAGTGAATCCCAGCCTAGCCACACTACAGTTTCCCAACAAACTGTAGTGCTTAAAAAGGACAAAAGCCCACTTCTAGCTGCATCCTCCCAAAAGGATGTGGCTATTGAACAAAGCTCTCATCCAAGAGCACATGCCAAGAGGGTTAGGGACACAAGCTCACACCAAACTTACACTAGAAAGAAGAAATCCAAAACAACTGGGGATGTACAGGGCACACACTTAGTGCAAACTGGTGCTAAAGACACAGTCCCTGCACTTTCTCAAATTCAGATTGATGTGGCTCCAATAAATGTGGAGTCACAGCCAAAATCTCTCATAATAGAAGCCACAGAAACACAATACTCACCAACTAACTCAATGGAAGTGGACATGATAAACACTTCAATTCCTGATTCCCCTTCTTTAACTCTGTTGGGGAAGCCAAAATCTAGTGCAAGTGAGCATCATCTTTTAGATAATTTATTGGCTCACTTGCCAATTCTTTCAGATTCTATTGTGACATCTGTGCCTCAAATAACTTCAATCAACATAGAGTCAACAATAGTTTCTCTTCCCATCTCATTCATTTCTACTCTCTCGATGGATATTGCTCATCCGTCGAGTAGTGATTGTATCCCGACGGATAAGCTTAACAGCAGTTATCCATCGGATAGCTTTACCACTCACCCGACGGATATCACTTATCCATCGAGTGTCTTTGCACAACTTCAAACTTCAATAATTTCAAGTGCAGAAGATCTGGTGGTAATACAATCACTCTTAGGACTGAGAGAGGAGAGTGCATTGAGTGAGAGTCCGGGTTGCTCCCAGGCAAAAGGAGAGGAAAAGAGTGAATCTCAGCAATCCATTCATTCAGGATTGGCAAAAGTGAGTGAGAGGAGTCCCACCTTAGTAGGTGAGGGTGGGGAGCCAGGGTGAGACCCTGATGCAACAAAAGAGAGAATATGAGAGAAAGGCAGGTACTGGAGAAATAAGGATGGAACCAGCCATTGCTAGTGAGTCAATGATTGTGGATGATGCTGACAAGGAAAGACAATTTCAGTAACATTACAAAGCTGTAATTGATAACATTTCCTTGGATGCTGACACTTTTACTCACCCTGTTTCAGCCTATCAACTGTTGGCTGCTCAAGGCAATGTGGAGGCAGAGCAGACTTTGAATTTAGTGCACACCACGATATCTCTTCAAAGAGATAAAGCTGCTGTGAACAGAATGCCTTCTCAAGCTGGAGAGCCATCTGAAGAATTTGGAGTAAATTCTGATGATGATGACTCTGGTTCTTTGGATGGAAGCATGATCTTAGGGGGAGCTGAAGGCCCAAGTTCTGCTTTCAGTTTACCTAAATGGGCATGGGCAAAGGAATTTTCACCAGGGCAATTTGAAGTGTCTTTGGTAAAACAAGTAATAGCTATTCAGCAGGCCCTTCAGAAAGCTTCAGATGCTGGTACCAAGGCTGTTCTTCAAGCTCACCTAGACTCCTTACATTTAATGAAGATCCAACACTCAAGACAGAATCTCAGTGTGGATGAATTGAAAAAGGATATAGCTGACTTAAAGACATATAACTCTGAGAAGCTGGATTCAATAATGCCATATGGTACCATGCATGATCTATTACTAAGATTAAGGAGAGAATCAGATTCTGACAAGAAGATAGCCAAGCTGGAGAACAGAGTTCAGGTTATTGAGAATTCAGTGGCTCTACTTCTTCAAAATCAACAGACTCAGACAAATCTTCTTATGCAACTGGCTAAAGCACAAGGCCTAACTCCTCCACTTGATGATAACAAAAAGGGGGAGAGAGAATCAAGTAAGGGGGAGAAAGGACCAACTGAGGGGGAGAAACTTCTAGTTCAAATCAGCAAAGTAATTTTACCATCAATTACTATCTCCAAGCCACCAGTTGCAGATGGTATAGATCTTATAAATGCAGCAGCAGCAAATTTGAAAGATGTTGATAAAGGAGAGTTGACTCTGATCAACTGGAAAAAGATTGATGAGGAAATACAGAAAAAGTTTCAATTAGTCAAGGAACCAGATCAGTCAGCCATCCATCACTCTAATGTCAAGCCAATCAATGTGAATGAGATGAGCATGAACTATCTGGAGAAAGGACAATCTTCCTGCATCAAGACTACAAAGGCACCCTATGGATTCTGTGTATGAGACACCCAAGCCTGATGAAAAGAAGATTATGTCAAGATCTATTCTCCTCTACAAAGATCCAGCTGATTCAGCCTCAAGAAAGAGAATTGCAAAGATATTCAGAAATGGGAAGGAAATTTGTGTGGTAGCTGAACATCCACAATTTGCTCATGCAAAGGAAGAAGAAAAAGCCAGATTGAAGCAGGAAAAGAGGCAAGCTGCTCTAGATGCAAAGATGTCTAAACAAAAGAAAGAACAGTTTGCTATCTTGGCCAAGCTACAGGTTCTGAATTCTTCTCAACAAATTCCCTCTCAACCATCTCAAGCTACTGAATCAGAGAAGAAGATTGAAAAATAGAAGAAATCCCCAAGAAAGAAAGAACTGGCTAAAAGAACAAAAAGAAAGTTGGATGTTGTTGACAAGGAATTGGAAGATCAATTTCCAAAGGAATCCACTCAAGCTGAAACTCAAGCATCAAAGCCCTTTGTGGTGTTTGAAGACATAAGGGTGGTGGACCCCTACAGGAACATACATGGAGAGCCTATTGTGCCAAAGGATGAGCCAATAGAGTAGGATAAATTACCAATTACTGACTTCAACTTGCCAATTCTTACTAAGCCAAGAAGGACAAAATCAAGGGCAGTCAAGAAAGTGAAGTTGTCACCTCTCAAATCCAAGTCAGTAGTCAAAACTCAACCCAAGGTCAACAGGGGAGACTACTTGTACTTGTGTGACATCAAAGAATTCTTAGATCTAAACCTTTATCTGGAGGAGCTGGATGAGGTAAGGGCAATTGATGCATACAGAAACCTACCTGAAAGGTTAGTGTTCAAGTACAAAGGGGGAAGGGAGATTCAGTGGCCTCTTCACAGGATACTTCAAGAAAGCCAAGCTGTGTTGATCAAAGTCTATTCATCCTTCAAGAAAAACTTTAGGTTCAATGTAACTGCAAGAAGATTAGTATTGAAGAAGATTAAAGAGCTAAGGAGTGTTAGAGCCAAAGATGCACTACCCAAAACTCTTATCATCCCATACACAGGGAGAAGAGTGCATCTAAGGCCCTACTGGCTGATGGAATTCATGGATGACAAGGGTGTGAGAAGATTCTTCAGATTAGAAGACCAATTGAGTATCTCTAGCAATGAGACTCTCTTGGAAATGTAAGAAATGTTAGATCTCTCAGAATCTGATGAATTAGAATTCCACAGACAGCTCCAGAATCAAATTGAAGAAAACAACAGAAAGCTTGGAAGAAGATCCAGACCTTCAAGAAACTAGAAAAATCTGCTCAGACTAGAGGAGCATCTTGAACTGACTGTGAGCCAAACCTTGTACATTTTTGTTTAAATTGAAGCACTTTCAGTTTTATCTACTTATCTTTAAAGATATATGTTTAGGATGTTTTGTTATCATCAAGTATCTCTTAATTTATGGCTACAATTCCAGTAGACATAAATTGGGGGAGATTGTTGTGAATATGTTGTGTACTTGATGATTACCTAAACAAAACATCTAAGTAGATTTTACTTAGTGAAATCATGTAGCACTCGACGGATAAGAATTATAGTCCCGACGGATAACTCATTATAGTCCCGACGGATGATTAACTTATTATCCATCGAGTGAGTAGCTTATGTAATAATAAGTTTGTAGCACAGTGTTGTATGCACCTTTGTATAGAATCTGAAGTAGCATATAAGTCATGTTGACTTTAACTAGATATGAAGAATAGGTTGATTAACTGTACATAAGCAATGTCTTGTAATTCTGTATAAGTGAAATGAAGTCAAGTGCCAAAATAGCTACCAACGGATGCTTAACAAAGCTTCGACGGATGATCAAATGAAAATCAACGGATGTTTAACATAGCAGTCGACGGATGATCAATTAAGTCATCGACGGATGATCTGAATGTCGACTGATGATCATATCAAGATTCAAACATCAGTTGAACAGTGAAAGCTGACACACAGCCGTTGAGTTGGATACAAGTACACTGTGGAAGCCCATTAACTGGGTAATAGAGGACGAAAAGCAGCAAAGATCAAGACTGTTAGATTTTATATTTGTTCAGTTCTTTTGACTTTGTAATCTTGGTAATATATATAAACCAAGAGAGTAGCAAATAGAAAAATAACTGAGACAGCTAAGAAACAACAACAGAGAAATCTTTGTAAGCACTATCTTTAGCATTTCCTGTGTTTTTAGCAGTTCTATTTTGTAAGCAGCTGTGAGCATTTCTGCACACAGAGTTCTCTCGATATATTAAATATATCTCTGGTGGAATTGTTTAAATCCACCAGAAAGTTTTTAAAGCCTCTTGTTTTTAATTACTTATGTTTTGATTCATTCAAGTTTACATTCCGCATTGTGCTAATCAAAACAAATATATCCATAATCGAGTTGAACATTTTTATTTCAAGAAAAAGGTTCAAGAATTCCGTTCAACCCCCCTTCTGTAATTCTTGCTATATTGTTAATGGACTAACAACATAAGAATAATATATAATCAATTAGAGCTCAAGTCGAGTTCGTCGTCAGGCTACACGGGTAGTCTTGACAGTTTTAACCCTCAAGGGAATTCCGACTCTAAGTTAGTAACACCTTGCCTATTGTGTCAGGTACCAGTGGAGCCTATGAGGGAGGTTGACCCTGTTGATGATGCTATAGTCCATGAGCGTGACCCTACTCCCGAGCTGGAGAAACCACCCATTGATGACTCAGATGATGACCCTACTGAGGATGCTCAGGAGGAGGAGACTGACCTTCTCGTCCCCATAGCTGACGACGTTGAGATGCCCCAGGGAGATGACTTAGGCCGGAGGGATGTAGAGATGTACCCTCTCCCGACTGTTCGCTCTCCTACACCACACCCAGGGATGCAGAGCCCTTTGCCCTATACTGATGATGATGAGGAGGATGGGATGGATGTACAGATCTACGAGGCTTATGACATATCCTCTAGCAACCCAGACTCACCTCTACCACCCCCAGCGACCATGCATGTTGCTGTACACGACTGGATGGTGGCTCAGCTTAACGTTGAGATCACTGCGGCATCTGCCCGCATTGTGGAGTTACGTCAGGCACTGACAACTGAAAGAGCCATCCGACTAGGATACCCAAGGGACTTCAGAGCTGCTTCCCCAGCCATATCCTACAGAGAGATTGATGGAATCAAGCTCCAAACCCGAGTTCAGATGAGGATGACGGCAGTTGGAGGATACATCCCGGTAGTTACTGCAGAGCTGATGTTGGCAGGAGCGATGAGGGTGCATGACCTCACGCGCAGTGACAGTGACTGAGGGACTAGTGACTATTTATGGACCTTGAAGAAGGCTGGGTGACTTGTCACCAATTTTGATAGGATAGCTAGTAGTAGATAGCATTCCTAGCCCTTCAGGGTACACGGCTTATGTATTTAGATTTCAGTATTCAGGATAAGTAATGATGTATTATAATCAAGGCATGTATGAACTCGGTTAGTTGTTTTGTCCCCCAGATATAAGTGGGAGACCCTATGGTATATATATCTAGCAGTTTTTCAGAAATGGATTTCCATATTATTACACCTGATAAAAACATGCTAGATAATAAACGACATGCTTACATATGAATAAATTGATCCAACTGTAAAATAATTGCAACTATATTGACAAATTTTCATTATCAGAAAAATGCCACCCCGTAGAAGAGGAACCAGGGCACAACCCGCAGAATCTGTTAACCAACAACGTGTTGGATTTTAATCGCAGCGGGGGCATGGAAAAATACTTTTACACACATAAAATCCAAATAAAAGTATACAGATCATGAATAAAAATTCGAGGGATCGAATCTAACCTTTAAAATAATTCGGAGACAACGATCAGAGATCCTTAGCAGTTGCTCCTCAAGTGTGAAGCACTCCACCGGTATCCACCAAGAAAACGATGTTAAGGAGGAGGAAGGAGGTGGAGAGAATTGGGTTTTCCAAACTTTTTGGGTTTTTGTGGTTCAAATAAAAATAGGGTCTATAATAGTGTATTTATAGGCAAAATTTTCAGCTGAAATTTTCCCATAAATATTATTATTATTATCCCATTTATTATTCTCATTAATAATTAAAACACCTTTTAATTATTAATTCTTTTTCTAAACACTTTAGAAATAATTCTCTCTCTAGATTTAATTTCCAAAAATTAAATCCTTAATTAATAATATTAAGAACTTTTCTTAATTAATTTATAATCAATTAAATCACATTTAATCAATTATTAAATTTGCCAATTAATTATTTATTTCACAAATAAATAATTATTAGCCATTATTAATTAATTCCTCCACCATAAAATCATTCTCTTTTTATGGTGTGACCCTGTAGGTTCAATATTAAGCCGGTAGTAGAAATAAATAATAATAAAACTATTTTATCATTATTTATATAAATTCTCTAATTTATTAAATATGATTAATTAATTAATCACATTTATTCTACATCGTGAGGGATACTTCTCAGCATATCACGACTATCCGGATAATATGAATTCACTGCTTAGAATACCAAGAACCTATTCAGTGAATAGTTACCGTACAATAAACTCCTTCTACCCTACAATGTCCCGATTAAATATAAGGCATGGATCTCGTGTCAAGCCTAACTAATTCAATCACTTGCTTACCATTTACTATGCGTACTTCTATGCAAATTAGAAACTCCTTTCTAATTTCATTTACTCTGGCCAGAGATTCCTGAACTAGCATAAGTGGATCAGCCTTGAACATTCGCTTCCTTCACTGGAAGGGGTAGATCCTTTATTGATCATACACTATCTTCGTGTACAAATTCCTATACCCAGAAGAGCCCTAATAATTGTCCCTGGAGACTAAGAACTAAACCAAAGCATAGTTCAGTGTACACAAGATTACTATGATGACCTCAAGTCTAAGGATACTTGTACAACTATCACTATGTGAACAACTGCTGACACGTGAGTGAACTCCATCAGTTGTTCAGCTGGGCGAGTCATGTTCAGTGAACTTATTCTATAATAAGCACCTACATACTAGCTATAGTGTCACCACACAAATGTCTATGAGAACAGACATCCTTCATAATGAAGCAAGCATAGTATGTACCGATCTTTGCGGATTATTAATTACCAGTTAGTAATCCTATGATCAGGAACTATTTAAGTTTAGAGTTATCATCTTTTAGGTCTCACTATTATGATCTCATCATAATCCATAAAAAGCTTTACTCTAAACTATGGTATATCTTATTTAAACACTTAAATAGATAAAGCCCGTAATAAAAACAAAACAAGTCTTTTATTAATATCAATGAAATCAAAACAGATTACACAGGAAGTTATTCCTAAATCCTAATACATGATTGGACTTAGGACATATTCCTTTCACAACGGAATGAACCTGACCCTGTAGTGACTGAAGAAAGTGAAGAGGACCTAGACTATAATGAATATGATGAGGAAGAATATGTAGAAGAAGAGGCTGAGGATACCCATCAGGGAGGGAACCCAATGAATGAGTTTGTGGAACTTTTAAGGGCAAATTTGAACCAACAGCCTATTCGCCCACGGCCGTATGCTGCCCAACAGACTACAGCCACTGCCTTCAGGGCTTTCAAATCTCTCAAACCCCCAGAGTTTCTAGGATCTGCCGACCCCGTCGAAGCAAGAGCCTGGCATAAAGAGATAGAAAAGTCCTTCGAGATACTAGGTGTAGAGGAATGACACAAGACCATTTTCACTTCTTACATGCTGAAAGGAGAAGCTAATTATTGGTGAGAGTCCAAACGAAACCTAGAGACTGATGCTGTGATTTCATAGGATAGATTTACCCGACTGTTCTTAGACAGGTATTTCCCTAGGTTTATGGGAACCTAGACGGAGATTAAGTTTCTAGAGTTAAAACATGATAGGATGATTGTGGCAGAATATGAGGCCAAGTTTACAGAGCTATCATGACTTGTACCTGAGTTCGTGAATACCGAAGAGAAGAAAGCGTGAAGGTTTCAGCTTGGTCTGAAACAGTGGATCTAAAATCGAGTGGCAGTACTAGAGCTGACAGATTATGCCACCTTAGTGCAAGAAGCCTCGATTGTTGAAGCTGGCAGTGAGCAGAGTGTGAAGAAAAAGGAAAATAGGAAGAGGAAGATAGGAAGCCAAGGAATAGGAACTGGGAACAGGAGCCTTCCAAGAAGGTTCGTCAGGGGAGTGGTGTCTCAACCTGTGAGAGGCCCCAGATTCAGAAAGGCCCCAAGTGAGAGTGTTGGCCAAGGCGGCGGACAATCTAGGGCAACGTTTCATAGCCAACCCCGTGCCCCAATACCGGAGTGTCAAACCTGTAGGAGGAGACACCTTGGAGTGTGCACCCAGCGAGAGCCCCTCTGAAATGCTACAGGTGTGACCAAATCGGACACCTTGCCAACAACTGCACCCGACCCAATGTGACGTGTTTCCAATGTGGAAAGGTAGGACACATGAGAAAGGATTTCCCGACATTGAAGCCCCATACTCAGGGATGAACAGAGCTGCATCCAACCGACCCCCAGCCGCTAGGACCTTCAACATGACCGTTCAGGATGCTGTCCGAAACACTGACGTGATAGCAGGTACCCTTCTGTTAAATTCCAAACATGCAAATGTCCTATTTGATTCTGGAGGAACCAAGTCATTTATATCTCAAGATTTTGCTATAAAGTTAAAACTTATCGTCATACCCTTACGTGAGGTATTACAAGTGGAAATAACAAACAAAGAAATAATTCCTGTGAATCAAGTTCACCCTAAATGCAAGTTAAAATTAGAAGGGAAAGACTTCAAGGTTGACCTAATCCCATTTGCGTTAGGAGAATTTGAAGTAATCTTAGGAATGGATTGGTTATCCAGTAATGGAGCGCAAATAGATTGTGAACGAATGAGGGTGAAGATAAGAGTGCAAAATGGAAATGAAGTAGTGTTTAGAGGTCAACGACAGGCCCAAAAATTTATGACCATGCTACAGGAAAAAAGGTTGTTAAAGAAAGGTAACGAGGCCTATTTAGCTTATGTGATGGATACGAAGAAGGAAGTTCCTAACATACAGGACATACCCATAGTAAATGAATTCGAGGATGTATTTCCAGAGAACTTACCAGGGTTACCACCCGACAGAGAAATAGAATTCGCTATAGAATTAGCACCAGGAATGGCACCAGTGTCCAAGGCCCCATATAGGCTACCCCTAGTTGAAATGAAGGAATTAGCTTCTCAACTGTAAGAATTATTAGATAATGGGATGATAAGACCCAGTGTATTGCCATGGGGAGCGCCAGTACTGTTCGTAAAGAAAAAGGATGACAGTATGAGTTTATGCATAGACTATCGAGAATTGAATAAGCTGACTATTAAGAATAGGTACCCTTTTTCTAGGATTGATGACCTATTCGATCAACTCAAAAGAGCTGTGCATTTTTCCAAAATAGATTTGAGGACAGGGTATCTCCAGTTGAAAATCAAACCTGAAGATAGATCGAAGACTGCTTTTCGCACTAGGTATGGACACTATGAGTTTTTAGTCATGTCGCTTGGGCTAACCAATGCATCCGCAACCTTTATGGATTTGATGAACAGAGTGTTTAAAAAGTACCTAGATATATGTGTGATAGTTTTTATAGATGATATTTTAATCTACTCAAAGACAGAGCAAGAACATGCAGAACATTTGAGGATAGTCTTAGAAATCTTGACGAATGAGAAATTATATGCCAAGTTCTCGAAATGCAAGTTTTGGTTAAGGGAAGTTCAGTTCTTAGGACATGTGGTGAGTATCAAGGGAGTTTTAGTTGACCCCGCCAAGATAGAGGCGGTGTCTAACTGGGAAAGACCAACTACCCCAACAAAGGTTAAGAGCTTTGTGGGTTTAGCAGGATATTACCGAAGATTCGTGCAAGACTTTGCTAAGATAGCTGGTCCACTGACTAGAATTACCCGGAAGATAAAAAATTTTGTATGGACAGAGAAATGTGAGGAAAGCTTTTAGGAACTGAAAAGGAGGCTGGTGTTAGCACTAGTGCTCGCTCTTCCCGATGGAAAGGGAGAGTTTGTGAAATACAGCGACGCATCGCTTAAAGGATTAGGATGTGTGCTTATGCAGCATGGCAAAGTTATAGCGTATGCCTCTCGACAATTGAAGGAGTATGAGAGCAGATACCCGACACATGATCTAGAGTTAGCAGCCATAGTGTTTGCCCTGAAAATTTGGAGACACTACATGTACGGTGAGAAATGCGAGATTCACACAGACCATAAGAGCCTCAAATATATTTTTACTCAGAAAGAACTGAACATGAGACAAAGGAGATGGTTAGAGTTGATTAAGGACTATGACTGTGAAATTTTGTATCACCCGGGTAAAGCCAATGTGGTGGCTGACGCCCTTAGTAGGAAGGAAAGACTCAAAATGATAATGATATCTGAGGAATTAATTAAAGAATTTGAGAAAATGGAAATTGACGTGAGGATGACCGGTAAAGGACCAGAAGGATTATTTGAGATTAAGCTAGTGCCGGAACTAACTGATAAGATACGAGTATGTCAGGAAAAGAAGATGAGTGAAGAAAGAGGAACATTGACGGGTGAGGAAGTGAGATGCGAGAAGGACGAGAAAGGGATCATGAGGTATGTGTCCCGAATTTGGATTCCAAATGTGCAAGAGTTAAAGGACGGGCTGCTGCACGAAGGGCACATCTCCAGATATTCAATCCACCCATGAAGTACGAAGATGTACCATGACCTTAAGGAATATTATTGGTGGCCTAACATGAAGAGAGAAGTAGCAGAGTGGGTCAGCAACTGCTTGACATGCCAGAGAGTGAAGACTGGACATTAGCGACCTAGTGGACTATTACGGCCCCTGGAAATTCCAGAATGGAAATGGGAGCGTATAGCCATGGATTTTGTGACAGGCCTACCAGGGAAAAAGACCAATCACGACGCCATATGGGTTATCATAGATAGACTGACCAAGTCCACACACTTCCTACCAATCAACGAAAGGTACACCGTAGAGAAGCTGGTGGATATTTACTTAAAAGAAATTGTAGTGAGACACGGAGTTCCTGTAGCCATAGTGTCAGATAGAGACCCAAGGTTTAATTCCCGATTTTGGAGAAGCTTCCAAGAATGCGTAGGCACCAGACTAAACATGAGTACCGCTTACCACCCCTAGACTGATGAACAAAGTGAAAGGACTATTCAGACCCTTGAAGATATGCTACGAGTGTGTGCCATTGATTTTAAAGGAAATTGGAATGACCACTTACCCCTGATCGAATTTGCTTACAACAATAGCTATCACGCTAGCATAGGAATGCCTCCGTATGAAGCTCTTTACGGAAGGATATGTCGTTCTCCCCTATGTTGGGATGAAGTTGGAGAACACAAGATAATAGGACCGAAGTTAGTCCAACAGACCAGAGAAATGGTGGGACTCATCAGAAAAAGACCGGTAGCAGCTCAGGACAGACAAAAGAAGTACGCCGACCAGACCAGGAAGGATAGGGAATATGAAGTAGGAGATTCAGTGCTATTGAAGGTATCTCCGTGGAAAGGAGTGATGAGATTTGGGAAGAAAGGGAAGCTGAGCCCCAGATTCATAGGACCCTTTAAAATTTTGAGGAGAATAGGACCTCTAGCTTACGAGCTCGCCTTGCCTCCTAATCTGCAACAAGTGTACAACGTGTTCCACGTGTCCATGTTAAGGAAGTACCATGTAGATGCACGACATGTAATAGAATACGAGAAGGTAGATTTACAACCAGACCTGACCTACATCGAGCAGCCAGTAAGGATAATGGACCAAAAAGAACAAGTGCTAAGGAACAAGACTGTGAAGCTGGTTAGGATCTTGTGGAGGAATCAAAATGTCGAAGAGTCAACTTGGGAACTTGAAGACGCAATGAGGAATATATATCCCCATTTATTTTCTAATTGATTCAGGGACGGAATCCTTGTTAGAGGGGAAGACTGTAATAACTCGAATTTTTGAGACTTTGTAAAAACATTTAATGAATAGTAACCCTGATGGACGGGGAAATTTTTTTAGCCCACACTATGTAGTGCATGAGAAAATGAGTTTCGGAGTTGATATTATGATTATACGTACCAAATGAGTGTATGTAAACGCTATTAGTTTTCGAAGAAAACGAACTTTGAAAAATGACCATATTTACGAATCATCGAGGATTATGGAAATCACAATATAATTACGAATTTAAAACCCTACGGATTTATATTCAAGCATGATAATTCAAAACACAAGGAATAAATACGAAAAGAATTACGTAGGGAACCATTTACGAGAAAGTATTACGAAAATATTTAAGCGACCGAGCGAACGCGTAAACGATTAAATAAATGTAACGCACTAACTAACAATGGTAGAAAAGTAATCATGGTTAATTTATCAAATAGTAATCTAAGCAGAGGATGATCAACCAAGGGCTAGTAAATAGTGAGCTAAAGAGCTAAACCAAGTGGCTTAGCTTGTAATCTACTAATGCTAGCTAGTTTTGACTCCAAGATTGGCAACCAAGATCAAATCCTAGGATATATACTAAGGAATAAAAATCAACTACAAGATATCACCACATTTTTTCAAGAAGCTCCCAAGAAGCAACACAAAAACTCTCTCCCCATTTTTTCTTCTCTTCCATTCGGCCCTTTTCAAGAAACCAAGAAATCAAATTCAAACCTTCAAGCTCTAGCCATGGATAAATCCTCCCATTAATGTTCAAGCTTCCTACAAACCAAACTAAGGTAAGATAAATCTTTGAGCTCTTTTTATCAAGATTTGATAGGTGAAATAAATTCAAGAAAGTTGATAATGAATAGTATGAATAGTAACTCTTCTTTGGTTTCTTGATTTTAATGGTTGTTTTAGGTTCCAAAAACTATACTAAGCACTTCCAAGACTTCACCATCATCAAGAACACATCTCAAGCTCTCAAGAAAGGTATAAATCTTTTACCCAACCTTAATTAAGATTTAAGTTCAAGATCCTTTTAGTATATAGTTGTAAACCTAGTTTTAGTGGGAGTATTGTTGTAATCTTGATGTTTAGCTAAGTAGATTTAAGGTTGATTATTGTTGCCTCAAGAACATGATGTTCTTCAGATGCGTTAGTGAGGTGATGATGATATGTTGATTGTTGGTGGTAGTATAAAGATTTAAGGCATAAATGAAACTCCGATTGTAACCGTAATCTCGCTAAAATGAACAAAACGTAACTTTAAGTTCTGCAGAAAGTCCCGAAGATGTAAACTGTAGTTTCTTGAAAAATAAGCCTTGATTATGATATACAATATTATAAGGATCGTTTAGGCACTTCAATCTCTTGATTCCGATTTACGGATCAAAAGTTATGGCTATTTTACTAAAAGTGATTTACGCGACAAAAACTGCTACGAATTACGAACTTTGAAAATAATAAGGATCGACTTAAAAGTGTTCATATATCATGAACTTTTTACAGAGAGTAGTAAATTGAGTTTCCTAACTGAAACAAAAATTTCAAGTGAAAATAATGATTTTTTAATTTTATAAAAATATCGGAGCCGAGACCGCGCGATTAGAAACCGTAGAATCCATAAGCGGAGCCGACGACGAAAATGAAAATGGACTTAAGATACTCTGAAAAAGGAAGTGACCTTAATGAGAATAAGGACTTAAAGAAACAAATAAGGATAATATAAGTTGAGAGGGTGCATAATAAGTAGCGCATAAGTGTGAGTCACCGTAAATTTGAACGTGACCTAACGAAACGAATTGTGTTTATGATTATAGATTTCCGAGCGGAACCTAGAGCATCCTCCACCTCGAGATACCCATGAAAGTTTACGAACCCAACTCCATTTACTGTTGTGTTATGAAAGGATTGTTTTATTATCATTGCATAAATACCATGCTTGCCATGATACGTAGTAATTGAATTTTCGCAAAATGTAGCGATATTGTACGATAAGTATATATCGTGAAATGTTTAATTCCGCCATAAGCGTGACGTATTATTATAAGACTGAGAGTCGGTCGGTATTTTATAATAAAAACCCGGGAATCATTCCGGTGATATTACGGGACGATTAAAAGTCCATAGTAGTTATGTATTAAGGGACCCAACGTCCACTTATGAAACATTAAAACACCTCGAACTTTTATTAAAACGGTTTCAAAAGATCGTATTCCCTCAACTATATTTTATCATTCTAGTAATAAATATCATATACCTACTCATCTATTATAGGAGAAGCATATCCCAACGATTATTTATTTCAAAACCGATTAAACATTAAAGGTTATTAAATTATGTAAACAAAAATTAGTTGAGGAATATTGTTTTAAATATTCTTTTAAAAGTAAACTCCTTCGAGGTTTAATTATTTATCGATTATCATTTATTTAATTATTATTTATTAAAGGGTTTATTTATGATTTAAAAATCATAGAACCTGATTTAAAATACTTTCTGATTTTCGAAAAATCATTCGAATAATTTTGGATCGTCAAAAAATATTATCTCGACTTATTTTAAATATTTTGAATATAGTTTCAAAGAGAAACTCCCCCTTATTTAAGTATCTGTTGACAACGGTCAACTCACATCCTTAATACTTCCTCCGAAAATTTCGGAAGTACGTATACATATATATATATATATACCCAAATAAGATAAGCTATTTTTATCAACAAGACAAACGCTTGGGGGAACTTCGATGTGGTTCGAGTTCTCGAGATATGATAGAATTCATTTAAAGGACAAGGGAGGGGTAGACTCTGGTACTATGTGTGCTAGATGGACTACCAAAGGTACCGCAGGCGAAGGTACTCTGTGTACTCAGGAACTTGTGAAGTATGTGTATACCTAAAATTGGACACGTAGCCCGAATGCGGCCAGGGTGATAACCGGGATACTAAGGTGTCGTCCTTCTATTAGTAGAAAAGGTTAGTATTATCGTATTATGACTGATCATCGTATGCGGTGGCTCCAACGAGTGTCCTATTCTTCCAATTGGAATTGTGATGCAATACCGTAACCCAAGCCTAAGTGCTGGGTTTACTATTAAGGTATTTGCAGGTCAATAAAATCCACTAAAGGATTGTTTTCATAAGAAGGTGTGTATCACTAAGGAAAACTATTTTCGAATAAAGCGTAATTATCATATATGATGTTTTACATGAGTTTATCATATAGTCATTTTCATATTGTACATTATTATGCTGGGCATTATAGCTCACACTTGTTTTCTTAAATTGACATAACACAACAGTGAATCAAGATGCCTACCATGAGACTCACAGCCAGGAACCGGGTAGGAAATGGCCAGTTGTTCCGTAGGTTGTTTGGTGTTATACCACAGGTAGTCCGAATAAGTTGGATTGGTTTTCAGTTATTTTTAGTTCGGCTTATTTATAAGTATGACTTATGTAATGTAATAAATATGAAACATATATTTGGCCGACAGACTGGCCTTACTTAAAGGTTATTCCCCGGTAAGACTTAATTACTTTAGGGTTGTAATAATTATCACTTTGTGGTTTGATTTACTCTAGTAATGAATGGTTCGTTTCCAAGACAATAACCTGTAAGTGTGTGTGTGATAAGTGTGGGGTCATAAAGTATGAGTATTTATATATTGTGATGTGAGGTATGTGGTTTATAGTGATTTAGATGGCGTGGCCTCCGAGATTCCTGACCCCGGATTTTGGGGCGCCATAAAGACTATTAATAAGATGTTAAATAACAATTACTACTTTTCTTTCAATTCAAGTCAAATAAAAATCAAGTGAAATTTTTACTAAATTATCACTAAATAATTAAACTAACGGAAAAGCGAATAATAAATTCCAAGAGAATGAAAACTAGGCCTTTAGTTTCATCAAATGTTCTTCAATAAGTTTCTCCTCTAACCTCTATTCTCGTGGTCTAATTGTTAGTCTAAGACAATCATGTATTCACAAGGACCTTTCGAATCTCAAGTGACTCTAATTTATGCAATAACCCCCATATTCCTATATAAAATTTAAAAGCATAAACAACATTAAGTTTCGTCTAAATTTGACTTTTTATGGTGTTTAGGTATATTCCTATCCTAACCATAAATTAATATAAATATTAATCCTAAGATATATTAATTGGGTCTTAACTTAGGGTTTCTCTTCCAAGTTCACCTAAATTACGAAATCAATCTCAAGGGTGATCAATCTTTGAGAAGCATTAAACACAAATCAATATAAATAACTAATATGACCACAAAATCAAAGAGAAAAGAATACAACTTATATATTAACAAGAGAATCCATTAAAGGCCTAGAGAGAAAATTAGTTCATAATCCCAAAAGAAACCAATACACAAGAGTATGCAAATATATTAAAAAAGTAAGGAGAAAAGATGAAAACTGTAGATGCAGCAATCTCTTCTTTGACCAATATTTTCTTGTTGAATTAACCATCTTCTCTAAAATTTGCTTAATCTCTCTGTTGGAAACTTCAACTTGCCCATTTGTTTGAGGATGATATGTACATGATACCTTGTGACGCACACCATATTTTAACAACAATGCTGCAAATTGTTTGTTACAAAAATGTGATCCTCCATCACTAATAATCGCTCTCGGAGTTCCAAAGCGAGTAAATATATTCTTCTTCAAGAATTCAAATACCACATATGCATCATTTTTTGGGGTTGCAATGGCCTCAACCCACTTAGAAACATAATCAACTGCTAATAATATATATTTATTGCGGAATGATATCACAAACGGTCCCATGAAATCGATACCCTATACATCAAACAATTCAACCTCTAAGATATAATTTAAAGGCATCTCATTCTTTTTAGAGATATTCTCAGTCCTTTGGCATTCATCACACTTTTTCATAAATTGATGTGCATCTTTAAAGAGAGAGGGCCAGTAAAAACCTAATTGTAGAACCTTTGCAGCAGTCCTATCACCTTGAAAATGGCCATCATAAGGAGAACTATGACACTGATTCAAGATAATTTCCATCTCATGATCAGGAATACATCTTAAAATATAATCAGGCCCAAGCTTGAAAAGATAAGGCTCATCCCACAAAAAAGATTTAACCTGATGCAAAAATCTTTTCTTTTGTTGAATATTAAAATCGTTAGGGATAATATTGCTCACCAGATAGTTAACAAAGTCAGCAAACCATGAAAGTCCATCGGTGTTGACAGCCATAAGCTTTTCATCAGGAAAAGAATCATCAATGCTTTCAGAATTATCAGAATTCTCATTGTTCTCCAACCGAGATAGATGATCAGCAACTTGATTTTCAGAACCCTTTCTATCCTTGATTTCCAAATCAAATTCTTACAAGAGTAAAACCCTTCGAATTAAGCGAGGCTTTGCATCTTTCTTCTCAATCAGATATTTAGTAGCAGAGTGGTCAGTGTACATAATTACTTTTGTACCCATAAGATATGATCAAAATTTCTCAAAAGCATACACCACAACAAGTAATTTTTTCTCAGTAGTTGTATAATTTAATTGAGCACCGGAAAGTGTCTTACTTGTATAGTAAATGGAGTGAAAGATTTTATTACTTCATTGCCCAAAAACTGCTCCAAGTGCAAAGTCGCTAGCATCACACATCAACTCAAAAGGGAGGCTCCAATCCGGAGCAATGATAATTGGCGCAGAAACCAATTTTGTTTTAAGCTCCTCATATGCTGCAAGACAAGAAGTATCAAATATGAATTTAATGTCCTTCTCCAATAGGTTACACAATGGCTTTGAGATTTTAGAGAAGTCTTTGATGAATCGCCTATAGAAACCAGCATAACCAAGAAAACTTCGAACTCCCTTTACAGAACTAGGCGGAGGGAGCTTTTCAATAGTTTCCAACTTCACTCTATCGACCTCTAAGCCTTTTCTTGACACTTTATGCCCAAGAACAATGCCTTCTTACACCATGAAATGACATTTTTCCCAATTTAGCACCAAATTAGTTTCTTCACACCGTTGCAGCACTCGAGCCAAGTTACTCAAGCATGAATCAAAAGACTCACCAAGTACAAAAAAATCATCCATAAAAACTTCAACGCCCTGCTCTACCATATATGAGAGTATAGCCATTATGCATCTCTGAAAAGTAGGTGGCGTATTGCATAACCCAAATGATACTCTTCTGAAAGCAAAAGTCCCGAATGAGCATGTAAAAGTAGTCTTCTCCTAATCCTTGGGTGCTATAGCAATGTGATGATAACCAGAATACCCATCCATGAAATAATAGAATTCCTTACTTGCTAGTCTGTCCAACATTTGATCAATGAATGGTAAAGGAAAGTGATCTTTTCTCGTGGCCTTGTTCAATTTTCGGTAGTCCATGCATACCCTCCATCCTGTTACTGTCCTCGTAGGAATGAGCTCATTCTTCTCATTAGCCACAACTGTAATTCCCCCCTTTTTCGGCACACATTGAACTGGGCTAACCCAAGAGCTGTATGAGATATGATAGATGATTCATGCATCAAGCCATTTGATGATCTCCTTCTTCACCACTTCTTTTATAATCGGATTAAGCCTTCTTTAATGTTCGATACTAGGCTTGTGACCATCTTCCATTGAAATTTTATGCATGCAGAATGAAGGACTTATACCTTTGATGTTAGCAATTTTCCACATAATAGCTTTTTTAAATTCCTTCAAAACTCGCAATAACTTTTCTTCTTTTGCAACTGAAAGAGTAGAAGATATAATTATGGGCACAGTTGTATTCTCGCCGAGAAATACATACTTGAGATGCTCTGGAAGTTGTTTTAACTCCAGTTCAGGAGGCTCCTCAATAGATGGTTTTGATGTCTTGGATTTCCCTGGCATCTCAAAACTCTTGAAATTATGAAAAGTTCTCCGATAAGTAGGAAGTACATTTAGTTCCATGATAAATTCAGCAATCTCCTCAAAACTCTCATCCCCTGCTTCTTATAAAGATAACTCTAAAGCATCAGTAGTGTGATGAGCTAAAAATTGCATGTCATCTTCACCTGTGATAGCATTCAAAGAAAAACAGCTTTCCTCATCATTAGAAAACTTCATTGCAGAGAAAACATTAAAGGTGACCTAATCATCCTACACATGCATTGTTAACTCTCCTTTCTGAATGTTAATAAGAGTTCTTTCAGTAGCTAAGAATGGCCTATCAAGAAGCAATGGTATGTCTGAGTCCTCTTCCATATCAAGAAAAATAAAATCTGCAGGAAAAATGAATTTATCCACCTTTACAAAAAACATCTTCAACTATACCCCTAGGATATGCCAAAGATCTATCTGCCAACTGCAACCGAACTGATTTTGTCTTAACTTCTCCAAATCCTAGCTTCATCAAAATTGACAATGGCATTAAATTAATACTTGCTCCCAAATCACAAAAAGCTTTATCAAATTATTGTCTTCCAATAGTGCAGGGGATAGTGAAGCTCCCTGGATCTTTGAGTTTTGGAGGAAGCTTTTTCTGTAGAATAGCACTACACTCCTCAGTTAAAGCTACAGTTTCAAATTCTTCTAATCTTCTCTTTCTTGACAAAATATCCTTCATAAACTTGACATAGCTTGGCATTTGCTCCAATGCTTGGCAAAAGGAATATTTATAGAATGCTTCTTGAAGACATTCATAAATTTTTGAAATTGCTTCTCTTGTTTCCGCTTCTGCAATCTCTAAGGGAATGGAGGAGGAGGATAGACCGGTTTATTTTATGTTGGTGCATCATTCTGAGAATTGTGTAGTGCAATGGGTTCTTTATTCACCATTTTATTAGGTTCTTTACTAGATTCAGCCTCAATGTTTGCATCAACATCAATCTTCTTTGTATTTCCTTCGATTTCCTTTCCACTTCTCAAAGTAATTGCTTTGTAATGCTCCCTCCTATCATTTTTTGGATTTGGCTCAGTGTCACTAGGCAACGAACCTTGAGGACGATTATTCAGGGCACCAGCTAACTGACCCATCTACATCTCTAAAGCTCTCATCGATGTGTTTTGGATTTAAATCACAACATCTGTTTTATACATATATTGAAGAAGAAGATCTTCAGTGGTTGGCTTCTTTTCAATCTCTTGTGACCTTGGTTGTTGTTGAAAACCCGCAGGTGTATTAGACTTGTATGGCATGTTTTTGGTCTAACATTGTTACTCCATGAAAAATTGGGATAATTTCTCCATCCAGGATTATATGTATTGGAATAAAGATTATTTTGCTGGTTACTTGAATTCCCCACATAGTTCACGGTATTAGACTGTGATGCATCATGATACATCAATGGACATTGTTGAGTTGGATGTCCTTCTCCACACATATCATAGAATATTGGAGAATTCTAAACTTGTTAAACCTGGTGCACTAGTTTAAGGCTTCAAATCTTGATACCATTTTAGCTGAGAAAGATGTAAAGGGATCAACTTCATACACACTTGCCACTTTCGTTGAACTTGCTCGATCATACACCCTATAGTTGTTTGAAGTGATGTCCTCTAGAATCTCGAATGCATCTTCTGGATACTGGTTAATCAACGAACCCCTCACATCTCCATCAACTTGAGCAGCACATTGCAATATCAACCCATTATAGAATGTGTGAATCTTTTGCTGATTAGATAGCCCATAATGGGGACACTTCCTTAAGAGATCTCTGAACCTCTCATAAGCTTCATAAATAGATTTCATATCGAATTGCTGAAAATTCTGAATTTCTTTAATAAGCCGCTCTGCCTTTGCTGGAGAAAAGTACTTGTTTAGAAATTTCTCAACAAGTTGATTTCATGTAGTGATAGAGTTAATTGGTAGAGAGTCCAACCATTCCCTTGCTCTTTCATCAAGTGACTGACTGAATAGCCTCAGTCTTATAGTCTCCTCAGTAACACCATTAACCTTGAAATTATCAATAATCTCAAGAAAATTCCTCAAACGCAAAAGCGAATAATAAATTCTAATAGACTAAAAACTAGGCCTTTAATTTCATCTAATGTTCTTCAATAAGTTTCTCCTCTAACCTCTATTCTCGTGGTCTAATTGTTAGTCTAAGACAATCATGTATTCACAAGGACCTTCTGAATCTCAAGTGACTCTAATTTATGCAATAACCCTCATATTCCTATGTAAGATTTAAAAGCATAAACAGCATTAAGTTTTGTCTTAATTGGACTTCTTAGGGTGTTTAGGTATATTCCTATCCTAACCACAAATTAATATAAATATTAATCCTAGATATATTAATTGGGTCTTAACTTAGGGTTTCTCTTCCAAGTTCACCTAAATTACGAAATCAATCTCAAGTGTGATCAATCTTTGAGAAGCATTAACCACAAATCAATATAAACAACTAATACGACCACAAAAATAGAGAGAAAAGAATACAACTTATATATTAACAAGAGAATCCATTAAAGGCCTAGAGAGAAAATTAGTTCATAATCCCAAAAGAAACCAATACACTAGAGTATGTAAATATATTGAAAAAGTAAGGTGAAAAGATAAAAACTGTAGATGCAGCAATCTCCTCTTCTTCAAGCTTTTTCCTTCTTGAGCATAGCCTCCTTTTTTTCTTCTCCACGAACTTAATACCTAATAATAATATCTGATATATCTATATGTATCTAATTAATCTATTTTAATATTTTAAAGAAAATATAAATAAGTTTCCCAAACTGATTCTGTTTTCCAAATAAAATTCGTAGTTGACTTTTCTTCAGAAAGTCTGGACTTCTCCATATGAATATTGATCTCTGGACCATCTTAGATAGATAGAGAATCTCATTATCTTCGCGTGGACTGTTGAATCGCCCAATTTGGACTTCTGGAACTCAAGATATGACCCAAACAATGTAGCATGTGTGTGCAGTCCAACAAATCCGAATTATCATCTAATAAATCTCCAAAATCAGCTTTTTAATCTCCAATCCTTCGAAGTTTAGAATTCTTTGCCTCCTACAATAAAACATTATTTAATAGAAATCCAATTAAATGCAAAATATAATAAATATGAGGAATAAAATCATAAAAAATATATATAAATATATACTCTATCATTCAACTCCAAGCTGCTATACTTCTCTCTAAGGCATGATCTGGAATAATCTTCTTTCAGAGTTTATTCCTTAACTTGATGATTGTTCATAGAAAAATCCTCCAGTTTAATCTACTTAACATTTTTACAGACTCAAGAAATACAATTACAAAACACAAGTAGATTATCATACAACTTATCATTAGGGTTCTTATGATGACTTAATCTTATTATGTATAGGCATGTCTTGCACAACAGATGCTTTAATTGAGAATTTTTAGGCTACTTCAACTCAGTTATACCTTAAAAACAGAACTAGAGATAATCTATTATGATAGCAAACTTTATTTAGAAACAAAGCTAAGGAATGGTTTTGATGATTTGAGATCCCATACATCTCCGCTTCCTTTGATGTCTCAATCTTTTCCACAAATCATATGAATCAGTCTCTTTTTTGTTGATCAAGCTTCTTCTACCCCCACTGCCTAAGTAGACAATCAACATTTAAATAATATTATCAAGATTTCCACCTAAATAGCAAATTCTTTTCAATATGATGATGTTAATGTTGGGATAATAGTACAGTTTTTCAAAAGAAACGGGTAAAATTTATATATATGGCAATTTGTATATAGGTTGTTAGAATTTTGTGTAATGAGTAAAATGGTTGGTTTCTTAACCGATTAATATTTTGTGGCAAAAAAATCAAATTCCACAAGTATGTTACAATATGACGTGACTAAAGCATTCATATTTATGAAAATATAAATAATAAGAAATTGGTATGCAGTAAATGTATATATTGATACTAAATAAGAAATTAGTAGGCACTCAAAGTATAAATTGACACAAACGTATCCTAACTTTGGTAAATGCCAGATTATATATAGATTAATAAATCTGTTTAATGAATTAGTACTTGATTTCTTAACTTATTAATATTTCTTGCAACACTATAACCCGTTTTGTACAAGATTGCAAGTGGAGAGGATGTCATAAAGTCAGAATGAAAGAGAAAAATAATAAATAAAAGTGATAATGATATAAAACTGTTTATAAATTTATCACTGCTAGAGTATGAGTTATTTCCTATAAATTCTTTATAAGAAGTATGCTTGGTTACACTAAGGCTCTGTTCACTTCAGTTGAATGGAATGGTTTTGGGCTGAATGGAATGGTCATTCCGGGCTGAATTAAAAATTGGTCTGTTTGGTTGGGCCAGCGAAATGGAATCACTTATCCTAGTCCATTCTGTTTGGGCTAAAATATAACAAATCCATTCCTTTTAAAACATGCGGGACAGACTCATTCCTTTCTCGGGGCAAGCAAATTGGATCTCTGCAATTGATCTCTCGCTCTCTCTTGTTTCTCTCTCTCTCTCTCTCTCTCTCTCTCTCTCTCTCTCTCTCTCGCTCTCTCGGTAAGATATCTCTCTCCCCTACCTCTGTCTCTCCCCTCTCTCTCTATCTCTCTCGCTCTCTCTCTCTGTCCCCCCGCTCTCGCTCTCTCTCTCCCCCTCCCTTCGTCACTCCCCCCGCTCTCTCTCCACCCTCCTCACCCCCTTTCTCTCCTGTGTGTCTCTCTTGTGTGTGTATTAAATTAGATAATTTGTGATTTTTAATTATTGCATACTCAATTACCTTTGTTGTTCCTACGATTTTTGAATTTAATTTGTGATTTTTGATTATTGCACTTATAATACGATGTTCACAGGAGTACCTTTGAGAATATTGCATATCCAATTTAATGTTCCTGATGTATCTAAATCTGTGATTTTTGATTTAAGTCTCCAAATTGGTGTTTATATATTTCAAATTCAACTTGTTTGCTCATATCAAACTGTTTTATTTTATGTATTGATGTGCTGTTTATTTACTGGCCTTTTTGCTGTTTTGTTTCAATGTAGTTATGGCCCGACTTTCGTTGACTATGATTCAACATATTCGGAAGAAGAAAGCTATTTTAGTATATACACTATGGATGCGAATGGTTTTATCATTTAATGCTCTTTTCCAACTTATGTATCTCTCTCAATTGACGAGAAGAACTTTGAGAGAATGATACACAATTTTTAAGATGGAGCGAAATCAATATATACATAGGCTGATTCACGAGGGTCCTTCAAGTTGTGTAGAAAATCTTCGAATGGATAAAAGATCGTTTTATAAGTTATGTTTTATGTTGGAGTCAAGGGGTTATGTGCAAGAAAGTAGACACGTTAACGTGGTAGAAAAAGTTGCTATGTTTCTTAATATTCTAGGACACCACACAAAAATGAGAATTGTTCACACAGATTTTCAAAGATCAAAGCAGTCAATCACTAGGTATTTTCATGCGGTACTAAATGGGGTCTTGAGATTGCAAGGAGATTATTTTAAGAAACCCGAGCCAATTCAAAGCAACTCAACCGATAAAACGTGGAAACATTTTAAGGCATATGTCAAATACGCTATATTTTACATTATTTACATAAGCTCTATGACAATGTGCAACTTAATTATGTATATTTATTTATAGAATTGTTTGGGAGCTTTGGACGGGACACACATTAAGATGACTATACCCGTAGAAGATAGGCCAAAGTACAGAAATAGGAGAGGTGAAATTATGACAAATGTTCTTGGAGCTTGTTCACCTAATCTACAATTTCAGTACGTATTGACGGGTTGGGAAGGATCAGCCGCAGATGGCAGAGTCTTAAGAGATGCTATATATAGACATCGATTGATTGTCATGACCGGTAATTAATTATATTTTTATTGTTACACATTCAATAAAATAGAATACAACAATACATGACATACTTTATTTTGTAATGAAGGTACTTATTATCAAGTAGATGTTGGCTATACTAATGGGGAAGATTTTTTGGCACCTTTTAGAGGAGAAAGATATCATTTGAATGATTGGGATGACGATAATCAACCGACATCTGCCCGTGAATATTTTAATATGATGCACTCGTCAGCTAGGAATGTAATTGAGAGATGTTTTGGCATCCTAAAGAAGAGATGGGCGATTCTTAGAAGTCCATCATTCTATCCCGTGAAGACACAAAATAGGATTGTCTTAGCTTCTTGTATTCTTCACAATTACATTCGTACTGAATCAGAATTTGATCAAGCTGAAATTGAGTTTGATCAGCATAGGCCCAAGGACCCCAATGATCAAAATGAGCATGAGGCGGACGAAGATTACATCACAACTATTGGCACTTCAGATGTGTGGACTGCATTTAGAAACAACCTAGCTGACTCGATGTTTAATAATTGGAATCAGTAGATTATTTTCACTGTTATTAGACTCTGACTCGATGTTATGTTTCCTGGAAGTAAGTTGTAGCTTATTGATGTTTATCTTGTAATTGAATGGTAGTTTGACTAGTTGATGAATGTACTAGAATTAAGATGAATGGTAGTTTGGCAAGTACTTCTGTTTTTTGTGCTGTTGCTACATATATTCCCTGCATAATTTAGTCATTACTTGATATATAATTACTTGTTTCTTCTGTCTTCATTATTTATAGATGGCATCGGATACTAATACTACCATGGAAAAAGAGGATAATATTGTAGAAAGAGGTGCAGGCAGAAATAAAAGGAAGTGGAGTGAACTAGAAGATGAAAAATTGGTCGAGGCTCTTTTAGAACTTGTGAATAATGGAGCATTCAAAGCTGACAATGGTTTCAAGCCAGGATTTTTGGGGTTTTTGAAGAATTCATTGAACGTCAAACTGCCAAATTCAGGCCTAAAGGGGAAGCCGCACATTGAGTCTCGACTAAAAACTCTTAAGAAGGATTATACTATGGTTTACGACTTAAGGTATGGAAGCATTTCTGGTTTTGGTTGGAATTCCGAGAATCAACTAGTCACAGCATCAAGAGATGTATGGGCCGAATATGCCAAGGTATGTATTTCTGCAGTATCTTTCGATTAAATTAATAGATTGCTGCCTATGTAATAGTTCATATGTAATAGTTCACTTGTTTGTGGATGATCTGTTTCTGGGATAAAACAGAGGATGGTATCTTTAAAGAGGTGCAACACTTGTTCCCTTTTTTTTGCTAAATGACACTTATACTTTGCTTTCAAAATAAGAAAGTTTTTTGGAATTCTGTATGATGATCGTTGTGGGAGATACTAGTTGTACCAATAAACAATACCCCGATTTCAGATAATAGCAAGAAATATCTATCTCTCTAAGTTGTAGGTTATTAGCTACAAGACTGTGGAAAGTTTGGAGTGAATGAGTTGTTGCAAGCAATTTTATTTGTATTTGCTTAAAGTTTGTTCAGATCACCTTAGTGGTCCAAATCAGAGAGAACATTCTTGAAATAATGATGAGATAAATGTGTCATGCTGCTAGAACTAGGTAATAATTATATATAAATATTTAGATATTGAGTTATTGACGTGATCTAAAATTGCATAAATAGCTTAGCCATAGGTTGTTTGGCTATGCATGTCACGGCTATCTACCCAATCGCGTTTTATTTAACCAGCATATCGTGGAAGTAACAAACCTGAGAAATATTGTATCAATGCCGGTGACAAGTGAATCAAGCGGAACTTTTAAGGAGCCTTCTCAATTTCTTCAACTGACTCATTTCCATTTAATTGTATTCTATTACTATTTTGTTTCATCACTATTTAACTAGAAATTTCAATCATATATTGCTATTAATTTTTCTTATAAAGTCAAGTTGTTCCACTTATTTTTCTAAATTATGCAATGGTAATATTTACTTGTTAAATTTTATTAGCTCATTATTATAGTTTAAAAACCGCCCAGTCGGGCTGTTCATCTGGTCCAACTGGGTACTGGCAGTCCGGTCTGATTCAGCAAGTGGATCAGTCCTGCAGTCAGCCCGCCTGCACCCCTGTAAATCAGTCCATTTCTTGTACTGTGTAGGTATGAACCAGCCAGTTCAATCATCAGTGACAGTTTGACTATCCGCTGATCCGCATACAAATTCTAAAATATTAAAAGGTTACAATGGTAGTTATGAACCTTTAAATTGTCATCTGACTGGAGGGGCACTAACCAGATGAGATATATGCATATGTTTGTTTGCAGTCTCATGTTGGGGCTTTGAAATGGAGGACCACACCATTTCCATATTTTGATGATCTTACGCTTGTCTTCGGCAAAGATAGGGCAACTGGCCATAATGCTGAAAGTGCAATGGAGGCGGAAGAAAATGTTAATTTAGAAGAAGTTGTTGTCGCTCAAGGAGGGAATGATGAGTCAAGTATGCAAGCATCTGATGAGTCTAGTTCTAAAAGGAGTTCGAAGAGAAAGAAGGTTGATGTTGAGCAAATGGCTGAAATGATGTATAATGCTTCTAAAACGATAACAGCTGAGTTTGCGATTTCAACTAAGGTGATGGCAGCTGAATTTGCGAGTTCCACCAAGTTATTAGTTGCTGCAGAGACAGATAGGTTGGAGAAAAAGGAAAAGCTTATGGATGAGTTGTCAAAGATCTCTGATATTGATGTTGTACAAAGGTTCAAGGCTGCAAAGAAAATAACAGATAGTGAGAATTTGATGGTATTAATATTTGGAGCATGAGATATAGAGAAGAAACATCTTGTTGATGCTATACTTGCCGGTGAAATATAATCGTTATTGCAGGTATATAGTTTAATTTTTTTTTAATATTTTTTCTAGACATCATTTCCTTCCTGATATTCTTTTTATTTTTGTGAAATTTGGGAGTATGTCATGCAAGAAGTCAGGGACAAGAAGAGTCAGGACCTTCCTTTTGTACTTTATTTAATGACTTACCAATTATGTGACTCAATTGAAATGTTATTTTGTTGGTTTTACTCGTATGAATGATATCAATTTTTAATTTGGTACTCGACATTTTATGTTATGTATAGATAATTGTACTTATTTTACGGTAAATATTATTTTGTTCGAAAAGTTTCAAATATCATTTGTTCAAAATTAAAATTAATATCGAGTTTTAAAGAATTTGATTCATGTATTATAGAAAGATCAAAGTAAAGATATTAATCTTATAATACTTAAAATAAATATGACTTAAAAATAAATTAATAATATTTATTCCATTATAATCAAAGTTAAAATAAACGATTAAATACAAGAGATTCAAAAATATGTTGACCAATTTCATTTCATTTCGTCGTTGAAAATGGACAAGTGAACAAGAGAATGGAATGTTCATTCATTTCCTTCTCCATTCCATTCCTTTGCCATTCCATTCCCTATTCCATTCCATTCCTCCCCCATTCCATTCATGCGAAGTGAACACAACCTAAGCGTTCTTATATTGTAACGTTAATAATGAGTAGAGCTTTATAGAAAATGTACTTTATTCAATTAATTTGTGCAATTAAACTTTGATGTTTTCCTTGCTTGGCAGTATTATTGAATCTGTATTATAGAATCATGAAGATTCCAGATAATTAAATAAGTGATTTTAGACCCAAAATCAATGAGGGAGCAATTCTTGAAAACACATTATGTTTAACTTTTGCCAATTTCCCTCTATTTCTCCTATGTTTTGTCATTCCATTTTCCGTCACATTGGCTTCGTCACTACTAGAAAAACGTCAATAGACATCGGTTAAAAACCGATGTCTATGTATGTAAAAATCCGATGTCTTCGTGGGTGATGTTAAAGACCCCCCATTTAACATCGGTTTTAAACTGATGTTAAATAGAGCATAAAACATCAGTTCCAAGTTTAAAACCGATTTCTATATCTTGATATTAAATTTCCCATGCATATCTAATCTTCATATATCATCATAATATGATATTTTTATCAATTTAAATATATGTGAGCTAAGCAAAATCTTTCAATTTAAACAATAAACTGATGTTACTAGTACCAGTAACAACAGTTTTCATCAAACAACTGATGTTAATAGTACCTTTGACATCGGTTCTTCATTGGTAACTGATGTCTATTTTTGACAAACTGATGTCTATGATGCTTAATAACATCAGTTTTTTGTTTCAAGTTTTTTTTTGCTGTAGTCTTTAACATCGGTTTTTACTGATGTCAATGGTCAACTAGAACTGATGTATCAAGCTTTGATAGACATCATTTTTTTATTTTGTAGCAGATGTTTATAGTATTACATTAACACCAGTTTTATGTCAAAAAAATGATGATAAATGGCTTTGTTTTAAAATTAGTTGGTTTGTATAAAATGATGTCTGATCACCTGTTTTATCCATGCAAAAATCAGAAACACAGATGCCAAAAAAATGCCAGAAAACCAAGCAATTGCCATTTAACAACCAAATTCAGCTCCAATATTTACCAAACTATCATTCAATCTCCAACCATCCAAATTAACATCCCAATCTCCAAACATCCAAATTATCATCCCACCATACTAGCTACATAGTTTCAAATCTAAACCACCAAACATGAAGTACTAGACATTCATCCATAATCTTTTCTAATTACTAGTTACAATCCGAATACATGTAACCAAAATAAAGGTGTTTTTCAGATTGCAATATAGGTACCAGTCGCCAAGCTAGAGTCACCAACAACTACATGATGGATTGGATATAATCAAGCGTCTCATAGCGAACGATGTCAAGGTCCTCCTCTGTATAAGACTTGCGACTCTTGGAGGCCCACTGGAACACAAATAAACCTATGTCATTCCTCAACCAACTGAAAAGTAATATTCATAGAATTAAGAAAAGTAAAAAATATACCTTGTCTAGCAGCTTCATCTCCTGGTCCTCAATTAAATCTTTCATATATCGCATGACCACATATCCACATTCTGTGCCACCTGGTTGTTTAGGGCATCCCTATACATTCCAATAAATTGTTGACAATTAGTGACATCGAAGATTAATCATAATTCCATATTTTACAAAAATTAAAAATTAAAAAAATCGACTAAATACTCACAACAAGGTTTTTAATTTTGGGATTCTTGTTTACCCGTCCTTCTTGAGCATTATAAGATCTCACTGCCCTGTAAATGTTATAATTATAAAATACAGTATCAAATCAGTCAATTACCGATTACATTCAATATATAATTGTAAATTGAAGTAAAAAATTACCGCATTAAAGCCTTTTCAAGGTCCTGGGGATGAGGATGATGAGGCAATGGATTAAGGATGAAAATTTCTGATTCCCAAAACACAATTAAAATCCAATGTAAACTGTTTTCATTATAAACAAATTAAAGTGAGCAAAATGTAATTTAAAAAATACATATCCGACAATTTTATATACATTATAATTAATTTACCAACAACTATATGACTAATCAAGGCCATACAATATTTTAAAATAGGACGCACAAAAAGAGACATACTTGTAGTTATAAGGCATAAAGTTCATCCGAAGAACTCCATCTTTCAGCCTTTGCACAACATATTCATTAAATTCATCATTCAACTTGTATGTGGACGGATGAAGAAAAGCAAACATCGATGACAAATCTCTACCCGGCCTATCCCGAAACACTGAATACAAATACCTAAAAAATAAAAAAAATACAAATTACATTTTCTGCAAATAGATCATTACTATATAAAATGAGACCAGATTCTAAAAAAGTATAAAAAGAAGCTTACGCCATGTATGTTGATATAGCAGACTGTCCAATCATTTTAAACTCTAGCAATTCAAGTATGTTCTCATGAAGCAAATATATAGTTCTTTCAATTCCAAAGATTTGAAAATCACATGGAACCGGTATCGAATTTCCACTTTCCTTCATCACTGTCGATGCAAATTTGTACAAAAGCCTAAAGCGAGGAGGCACATTATCCTTTGGCTTCACAGAATTAAATGCATTATGCATTCTTTGCACCTCACTCACATTCTGCGCATTTTTCCTTTTCTGTAAATAAATATTTAAGCATATAACCGGTATTATTCACTTTAGTGCAAATTTTTACAACCTCCTAAAAATAATGACACTTGGTTTGTAATTAAATTATATACCTCGGAACCAGTAGTGGAGGTGTATATGATCATGTCTTTGGGCCATGCCAAATGAGAACCGATGGCTTGCTGGACGGTTTCTATCTCACCAACCACAGGAACAGGCACCAAAGCATTGTCCTGGATGCTTCCGTCCACCCCAACACGAACAAATCCTGGTTCTAGAGGCACTCCATGAACTGCTCTACTCATTCCATCTCCGTCATCAAAAACAACACCAAAAGTTACCTTGTTATCAATGCTCTCCACTGCCATTTCATATTTGCGAGGACCCTATAGTTTATAATTATAAATCAAAATAGACACTATCGGCTCAAACAATTTAATAACATGCAATATTATCATAGAAATCAATCAAGTATACACTGTAATTGTATACCTTTTGTCCCGGTGGACCAGGAGGAGGAATAATAACAACAAAATATGCACCATCTTTATCCTCAACGGTCATCAATTCATCTTCCATCAAATCTTTTGCAACTTTCCTTCTGTTCTTTTGTTCTTGTTCTTTTACCCCAGGACAACTTGCTTTTTAGACATTGGTGAATGTAGATTGCCCCCAGCAACCAAAGCTTTCAACTCAGCAATTTGCAACTCAAGATTATGAAACTGCTCTTTGGTAACGTGATTTCTTGTCTGTTTCGGTAAATCGAAGTACAATGTTGGAGGTATGAAGTTTTCAACCCCACGAACCCTTCCCGCATGCTCGGGAGTTTCCAATACAGTGGTGAGTACATCATTAGTTCCATCCGGCTTGAATTCACCATTTCTTTGCTTTTCGAGTAAGGAATCCTGTTAAAACCATGAGAGTAATTAGGTATGATTGGAAAATTAAAGAAGCAAAAAATTATAATAAGTCTTACAATTTGTTGAATTTTTTCTGCCAGTTCTGGGTCAAGAGTCCCATCTTCTGTCATACGGGCTTTTTTCCACATAATTGCCCTATCTGGCCTTTCTTCAGGCTCCAACCTCCCCGAGCGTTTCTACAAAAATTAAGATACATTCATAAAATTGAAAATATGAATACTACAAGAAAAATGATAAGACTCTTACTTCTTCTTCTTCCAATCCGATGTATCCTTTTCTTGACACTCGGTGTGGATATTTCCGTTGTCCCACTCTTTCACTCTGTTTTTTATTCTCTTCCTGTATACAAAATAAATCTTGTTGATTACTGTATTTTTACAATTAAATCTACTCCCAAAAAATCAAAAAAAAATATGGTCCTAAATTTAAATATATATATATATGTAAGTAATGCATACCTCCCACTCTTTTGTGACTCTAGCTGCAACAAATCGTCTCCATGCTTTCTTCCCGACAAAAGCATATTGCTTTGGTGGCTTCTGTAGCTTCTTCTTCTGCCCAACAAAAGGCATCACATGTTTCGCTGTCAATTTAGCCTTAAAATTTCTCCATTTTGCGCCTGCCGACTGTAGAATCCTCTTCCGACTTTCAGGAATCAGTTCGAACGTATCCTGAAGCACAAATTTAACAAGTTCAGACAGTGCAAATTTTTTTAAATAAAAACCATGAGATTAATGTCAATTGCGATTGTAAATGACATACCTCAAGATCATTCCATATTTTTTGTTTCAGTTCAGGGTCAACCTTTGGCCAAGTCGGAATGTCAATTGGCACCATTGTCCTTGCCAGCATACCTATGTAGGACTGCAGTTTGTGTCGTTCGTCTCCAACTGGAACTGCAACTCGATTGAACCGCAAATTCAATTTCTCTCCCCGCGCTTTCTTCATCACCACTTTGTGCATAGCACAAACGCCTCGTGCTGCTCCAGATGTCCTGCTTTTGGTAGATTGTGTAGTACTTTCAGTGGGTTGTGGAGCTGTCTGCTGGGGAACAATGGTGTCCGCTAGAGCAACCGGGTTAGGATTTGGTACCGCTGGAACAATGGTGTCCGCTGGAACAATGTGATTTTCATCCAATGATTCTTTAGACTATTTTTTAGATTTTTTTCCTTTCTTTACCATATTTCCTGCATTAACCAAAAGGAGTAGGAATAATAGATAAGATTATCATCATACTAGGATTATCATAATCATTCTAGCACAACACACATCTAATGCAAGATATATAATTAACTACACAATCGCCTTTTCAACGTATAACAACATACAGCAGAACACATAAAGCATTTACATATTTTTATCAGTTGCTTCTACAAATTCTAATACTTACACTCATAATAAAACTCCAAGTAATAAAACTCCAAGTAATTATATCATATTTTTAGCATTTCATACATATCATACAACAAATTTTTAATCCTTGGATCGCTTCTTCAGCCAGATTCCTTCGCCATCCTTTCTTTTATTGCCAGCATTAGACTCTTCGTCGTCATCAACACCAGAATCAACTATGGGGATGTTAGAGCAGAATGGAGGGTTTTCTAGAATTGTGTCTCCAAGATCATCATCATTGTATATCTCGTGATAGTCTCTAGTTGTTGAGGTCAATACGACTGACCAGTTGGAATCAACGGGATCTTCGACATAGAAAACTTGTTTCACTTGATCAATGGACACATATTTGTCATTCTTGTGGCCTTGTCGACTAAGGTCCACAAGTGTGAAGCCAAGTTCATCAGCCTTGACGCCTCTGTCACAGTCTACCCATTTGCACAAGAACAACGGGGCTTTAAATGAGTGGTAATCCAATTCCCATATTTCTTCAATCCTCCCGTAAAATGTCATATCACTCTCTACGGGATTTAAATCCTTAGCACTAGAAACTTGGACAGTCTTAGCAACTAACGAGACTCCACTATTTTGAACAACCCTAGCATCGTCTCGCTCCTTTGTGAAGTATCGGATTCCGTCAACTAGATAGCCATCATAAGTCAAAACAGTAAATGATGGTTTTCCTGCTAGCCACCTTATCGTTTCAGAAACACCTTCGACTTTCTCGTTCAATTCAGTCATAACTTTGTTCTCAAACCAATCAGCAAATAGCCTATTATGCTCCCCAATCATCCACTGAATAGTCTTTTTTTTTCCTTCATAAATTTTTTCAAGCAACTCCTTATGCATCCTTTGAAAATACATAAATTTTTTGGTTACAAACTAAAATAATGCTTATACAAAATTAATCAATAAAAGAAAAAGAAAAGTGACTTACTTAATATATGGAAACACTTCACTGTTGTTTAAGAGGACGTGTAAATGCGCCTCATCTCGTTCTTTCTCTTCAACAGATTTAACTGTTGCAGCCGATAATGGACCAGAAAGTTTACCTTGGTCCTTCGGAAGTCCGGCAGTTGTCAAACTATTTCTAGAAAACTCAGCGCAAAATTCTACAGATTCTTCTTTCAAGTATGCTTCGGCTATACAACCTTCTGGAAAATAACGATTTCGCACGTAACTTTTCAACACTTTATTAAAACGCTCAAATGGATACATCCATCTATAGAAAACTGGTCCACATAAACGCAATTCCCTGACCAGGTGTACTATTAGATGTATCATTATATCAAAAAAAGAAGGCGGAAATATTTTTTCGAGCTCACATAAGGTTAATACCACATCAGCTTGCAATTTATCAAGTTTTGATACGTCAACAATTTTGTTGCACAAAGTGTTGAAAGAGAAGCAGAGTCTTATTATGCTAACTCTAACATTCTTCGGAAGTACAGAACGAATTGCGACCGGGAGTAATTGTTGAAGGAGTACATGGCAGTCGTGAGTCTTCATCCCAAATATCTTTAAATCTGCCATGGATACACAATTTCTGATGTTTGAGGAATGCCCATATGGCAACTTCATTGATGAGAGTGATTTCAACACTTTTCTTTTTTCAGCTTTTGTTAGAGTAAAACTAGAAGGAGGCAGATAAGTTCTTTTTTCTCCTACTTCTGGAGCTAAATCAGTTCTAACCCCCATTTCCATCATATCTAGCCGAGATGCCTCACTATCTTTGGACTTGTGTTTTAAATTCAGTAACGTCCCAACTAGACTATCGCACACATTTTTCTCAATATGCATAATATCGAGGCAGTGACGAACGTGATGGAATTTTGTATACTCGAGGCCTAAATTCGAAAGAGTCTTATTTGCTTCATATGTGTTAACAGGTAATGCATTATCCTGAGGTAGGAATGAGCCAACTGTAGAGAGAAGATCGCTAAATACGCTATCACTCACACCGAATCTCGCTTTCCAGTTATGTAATTTTAACACCGAATCTAATTTTGTGAAGTCGCTGCCCTCAAATAAAGGTTGTTGAGCATCGGCCACAAACCTCTTAAAATCATGCGAGTCTTTCTCGTAGTCATCGCCCCCTGATTTACCCCCCAGATTACGATATGCTGCTTCACAAACCACAGCAGCTTGTGAAGCACCAGCAGCCGCCGCTTCCGATGCAGCAGCCGCTTTTGATGCAGCTTCAAAGGCTGATTTGAATGCATCTGCATTCTGCTCCTCTTCATGAGGAGGCACTGTGCTACCAACAGACGACCTACCAGTCTTGGATCTATGCCAAATCCAATCAATATACCCAAGACTAAAACCATTCTCGTAGAGATGACCCCTTATTACTTTGACCGGAAATTTTTTGAAATTAACACATTTACAGCAGGGGCAAGGTATTTTTTTAGGATTTTTACAATTTTCTTCGGCGTAAATCAAAAACTTTTCAACCCCGACTTCATATTCCAATGAATCCCTCTCTTTTGAAATCCAATCTTTCTCCATATTCGTAGGATAATCTATTTCCTACCTAATTTCCATATCAAATATTTCAAAAAAACAACGTACACTGATTGATTAAAATGATGAAACGAAACACAGAACAAAGCTGAGCACGCCACTAGACAATAAACATAGCAAATTAATATAATTTGTAATGAGCAGAATTAACCACCACCCGACGCCGATGCTCATAAAGAATTAGCTTCCATAGGCCAAGAAAACTCTATTCACATGCTAACTATCATTTCTCAAACAAGAATCAGAACTTTTAGTGGGTTTATTAAGTACTTGCTCAAAGATTACATTCCCAAACCAACCACTTCTGCTTTTCTAACTCCTCCCAGGTAACCCTTCTTCTCTACCAGGTAATTATTTTCTTTATAAGCACCATATGTATGTGTTGGTGAAGTGTTCTTTTATAAAATTTTTTATTCCAAGTATGACATCAAAAATCAAAGTTGATTTTTATTACTGAAAAGGTAATGTCATTATCCTTTTCAGTAATCTGCTTGTATCGATTTGGTAGTACAAGACAGGGCATGCATTTTAATGTTTACATTATACTATCAATAGATGAAAGATGTTTACATTATACTATAAATTCAACACAGAACCATCTTCCTGTCATTTTATATGTAAAATATATGCTGTAACAACATATACAGAACAAAAAGCGAATTTCGTCTATCATCCCCTTACTATAAAATAATGTTTACATTATTTAACTGAAAATAACATGCATTTTCTAGAGAAAACAGAGAAAAGAGCAACAAAAATCCTATCATTTAAACAAAATAAAATAAACAAAGACACAGGCATAAGCAAATTAGGGTCTGCTATATGACAAACAACTAATATGTAACAAGCAACTCAAACAAGCAGATGCAGATAGTTTAAGCTTAAACTAATTAAAAATTAAAAAATTAGGGTTTCAAATTGAAACCCCCAATTCTGAAATTAGGGTTTAAAACTTACCTAATTCAAGCTTTAACCTCCAACTTAGCTTCAATCTCCGACTTGAACTACAACCTTAAACTCTGAGTTGAACTTCAACTCCGACTTTGACTTAATGCAATGAAACCCCCAAATCTACGAGAGCAATGAGGGAAATGAGAGCAACCTTGATGAGAGCAGCAAGGTGAAATCTACACAGGAAAGTGAAATGAGAGCTGGGAGAGGGATAAAATGAGAGATGAGAGAGTGATGAACTGAGAGATGAGAGAGTGATGAGGGATAAAATGTTTTTGTTTGTTTTTGTTTTCAGTTTTCAGTTTTTGATTTTAATTTTAATTTTTTTTAATAAAAAAGAGGGGGAAGATGTGGGTGAAAAAAGGGGGAATATTTTACAAAGTCAAAAAACAAGGGGGGGGGAACACTTGGAGGGAATGAATAATTTGGTTAAGGGGGGAACGGGGAAGGTGCGTTAATTAATTTTTTTAAAACAGACATATAAAATCGGTTGTGCTAAACAACTGATGTTTATAACAACAAAAGACATCGGTTGCCAAAAACCGATGTAGAAAACACCTTTTACATCGGTCAGAAAAGCAACCGATGTCTAAGAGGTGATGTCTATTCTACTTTTTCTAGTAGTGCGTGCTACTGCCACAATGGTACAAAAGTCCTGATGGAGGTGGAAGCAATGATAAATTATTTTTATTATTATTACTTTGCACATTTTAGTCACAATGCAAATGTTAATTTTTTGAGTATTTATTGAATTTTAATGTATAGACATAGGGGCACGTGGTTACGGATCAATGGTGGATGTGAAGCCATACAGGACGAGAAATGGGGCAGTGAGTCCGATTTTGTTCAAAGATGATGAAGGTTGTGGGGCTTGCTGCAAGGTCAGGTGTGGACATGTCTATTTATGCCCACAAAACAATCATTATCACTAATACATCACCCTAAAGGTAAAAAATTATTATAATCCAAGCAGTTGATTGAATTACAATAATAGGATCATGAGAGACCTATGTACATAAAATAATGAAACAAAAAACCCTACTCTTTTGAGGTGTCTACATGAATATTAGATTAATCTAGGTGATTGCAAAGTTAGACCTTAATAAGAAAACTAGAAAACTAGAGATAATGAAACTCAGCATGGGAATAATTGCAGAAAATATGTCCTGTCAAAATATTTTATTTTTGTAGGTTAAAGTTGATCTTCTGAATTTTCTTATGTTTAGTTGTTCGTGTAATTATACAACGGTCAACCACTTTTATATATTTCTTATTTGTGCAATTACACTGTGCTGGCGTGTATTTGTCACACAAAAGTGTTGGGATCCTTTCAACAATATTTGATGTTGGAGCTGTTGGAGAATTACTGACTGATTTTATTTTTAATAAGTGAAGAAATTAACACTAGCTTGCAATGTATGTATATCCAGCTTGACTTAAGCTCATACTCAGGGCTAAAAGCTGCACAAAAGTGCAGAATGAAGTGCAAAATTAAGGTTTGCAACCAAATAATCAACTTAACCGAAAAGGTACTCAATTTTTTTGGTTGCAATTGAGATTGCATCGGCTTGCATTTGAGGTTGCTGCATGTTGCATCGGTTCCTCCGGGTTGCAAAACCGTATTTTTGCAAAAAAAAATTGTAAAATCTTATTTTTAAAAATTAAAATTAAATAAAATAATTGTATTTTTGTAAAAAAAGAAAATGATTTTTTTTAAAAAAAACTCATTTTAATTACTTAATAGGACTCATTTAATTGTTTCACAATTTAAACAGCAACGACAAAAGCTAATGGGTTTGTAGTAAGAAAAGAAAAGTAAAGAAATGTTAATAAAAATTTTAATTGTAGTCATTTCAATTTAAATTCAAATTTTCATTCTTTCTACATAACGTATTTTATTAGATAAAAAGAAAATTTAATTATTATGCTTAAAATTGCCGGTATAAATCTTAAATCTCATTCCTTATAAATTCGAATGTCTTTTACTTTAAATATATATAAAAGATAACTATTAAAAATTAAAATTACAAAATATATACAAATTATTTTAAAGAAAAAATTAACATCACAAAATAATTTAAAACAAATAAAAAATGATCTAGGATACAATATTATTTTACGTATTTATTTAATAAACAAATAAATCATAAATCCAACATAAATACAAACTCTTGCTATTTTAGTTCAACTACAAATTTATACTCGCATAATATAATAAAATATTATACTAATGTTAAAGCATTACATTTCACACATCCACACTTAATTTTTTATTTATACCTATGTTTCCTAAAAATTATATATATCATTTGATAAGTAAGAAAATATGTAATTAAATTAGAAAACTAAAATAATTATAAATATAACGTATTTCGTTAAATCGAATTTTCAATAACATTACAATTTAGTTACATGATTCATTTTGAATTCCATAAAGAAAAGTTAAATATTTTGATAAGCTAAGTTGCATTCTTGGTTTATATTACTTTGATTATCTGATTATCAACTACTTTTATAGGAAAAAGTTGTCATTACGAAACACTAAAAATTTGTCAACACTCACACAAAATATAAATCCGGAAGAAAATTAAAGTTGTGTAAATTCAACTTAAATTTTAAAATTATTGACTAAAATATAAACACTAACACATAAAAAAATGCATCAAAATAAAAAAATGATATTTAAAAAATAAATTAACTCAAAACATACCTAAAAAATAGTTCAAAATATTCTGTTAATTGAACTAGCATCTACATTGCACTGATTTAAGGCTAGCGTTAAATAATAATTGAGAAATTAAGAAAGAAAATTAAATAAATCCCTTAGAAACAAAGTACAGTCAACTGTAAGAACGAAATGTAACCAAATTATTATACACAAACATTGACCATCTGGTGGGGAGTAAGAGTATGTATGCTCACATTAGAGATCTCTAGCTAGCTAGCTAGTACCCACCTTCCGGGGGTTTAGCTGTCAGTTATTCATTGTTTAACATCCAACCCAGAAATACGTGACATTTGTATATTTAATAAAAAATCATAATTAGATAATTTTTTTCAAGTTAATTATGGGTAATTTTATAATCATGATTTTATTTGCTGAAAGAAAAATCATCTAATGTTTTTTAACCTTCAATTTCAAATATTAACGGTATTACTATTAGGTGTCTTGAATTAAAAGTCTCAGGCTCAATAAGTACATAAGAATTAGAGTACATCCAATGGTGTTATCTATAATTGATTAGCTAAATTAAATTGTAGGATGATATGTCAAATTTATTGAATAACGGTATTGTACTTGGATAGTATTGATTATATTGCTTAGTTATATTTTAAAAATAGTATGTTATTAATATTTTATGTTATTATAAATAAAGTATATTAATAAATGATTAATTTTTTTTAGGGATTTCCTAGAGGTTGGTTTGTTAAATATAGCCCAAAATCAAGAGGTTGATTACTGAAAATAATTTTTTTTACATAATCTCTGTATCTTTTATTTATAATATGTATTAATAATTATTAGTTATGTGTTTGGAGATTCTCTTGCTAATTTATAACTACCATAAACAAACAAATCATCATCTTCTCAATCAGACAAACCAAAGGTATGATGACCAGCATGGTAATACAAATCCTCGTAATTTGAACTAATCCGCATAGATAAAGATTAGTAAAATATTTTTTAAAAATTAATGGAATATTGTGAACACTATGGACTGCGAATTTGGAAGGGAATACGTAATAAGCAACATGCGTTCCAAATTCACAGAATGAAAAATGAGTATATAAAGAGGTACACACCACAAGAAACTGTAGCGGTAGCAACAAATACAAAATTAAATATGGAACACGATCATATTACATTGGTTCAAAGTATACTACGATCTCCTACTGCCAAAATGACAACCATCTTCTTCTTTCTTCTATTACTGTGTTTGTTCCTTGCCCGTCGTAAACCATACCCTCCGGGACCGAAAGGGTGGCCTATCATCGGCAACATGTTAATCATGGACAAGTTAACTCATCGCGGGCTCGCGAAAATCGCAACTCAGTACGGTGGTATTGTCCATCTTCGTATGGGCTTCCTCCACATGGTCACCGTATCCACTCCCGATATGGTCCGAGAAGTACTTCAAATTCAAGACACCGTTTTTGCTAATCGTCCTGCAACGATGAATATTAGCTATCTTACTTATAATCGTGCTGATATGGCATTCGCAAATTATGGGCCTTTTTGGCGTCAAATGCGAAAAATATCTATTATCAAGTTATTTAGTCGTAAACGGGCAGAGTCATGGGACTCGGTCCGTGACCAGGTTGATGACATGCTCGGAAAGGTGGTGTCTAATTCAGGCTTGTCTGTTAATATTGGGGAACTGGTGTTTGGGCTCACTAGGAACATCATTTACCGGGCGGCTTTCGGATCAATATCAGGCCAGGGTCAAGATGAATTCATCAAGATCATGCAGGAGTTTTCGAAATTGTTTGGTGCTTTTAATATATGTGATTTTGTTCCTGGGATAACCTGGCTTGATCCACAAGGGTTTAAGGTTCGGCTTGTCAAGGCTCGAGAGTCGCTTGATAAGTTTATAGACTCGATTCTAGACGAACACATAGCTAACCAGAAGAGCAATCTAAACGGTTCAACTGACGAGGGCAATGGTGATATGGTGTACCAATTATTGGCTTTTTACAGTGAAGAGCAATCTAAAGTCAACCATTCTGATGATACGAACAACGCCCTAAAGCTCACAAGAGATAATATCAAAGCCATTATCATGGTCAGTGCAACCTTGACGCATCTATTAGCATGCATATCTATTTTCATATATATGTTAATATGTTAAAAGATGCACACATACAAAGTCTGCTCAAGTACCAGTTTTCCTTTATAACATGATGTAAAGGATAGAGCTGAAAAGAGTATATTTCTAGAGTAATGTGTAGCAATTGCGTTCACTATTGGTTATGCACATATCCAAACATGGTCCCTCTAGACAACAATTAGATGTTTTCCTCATGGTTTAATTACATGTTCAGGATGTAATGTTTGGAGGGACTGAGACAGTTGCGTCTGCAATTGAGTGGGCAATGTCCGAGCTCATGGGAAGCCCTGAAGACCTAAAAAGGGTTCAACAAGAGCTCATAGATGTTGTTGGGCTACATCGTCGTGTAGAAGAAAATGATTTTGACAAGCTTATTTACTTGAAATGTTGTATCAAAGAGACTCTCAGGCTCCACCCGCCCATTCCATTACTCCTTCATGAGACGGCCCAGGAAGCGGTGGTTGCTGGATATCACATTCCAGCAAAGTCACGGGTCATGATCAACTCATGGGCAGTTAACCGAGACCCAAACTCGTGGGATGACCCAGAAAAGTTTAAGCCATCAAGATTTTTGAAACAAGGTATGCCTGACTTTAAGGGGAGCAACTTTGAGTTCATACCATTTGGGTCAGGTCGAAGGTCCTGCCCCGGGATGCAACTAGGACTATATGCATTTGAGATGGCTGTGGCTCATCTTCTGCATAGTTTCAACTGGGAGTTGCCTGATGGTATGAAACCAAGTGAATTGGATACTAATGATGTGTTTGGACTCACTGCTCCTAGGGCCACTCGGCTCGTTGCTGTACCAACTCCACGCTTGTTGTGTTCCATCTGTTGATACATATCTATCTATCGAGAGAGCTGAGAGAAATTCTATAAATATAGTTCCAACAAAATATGTGTTAAATTTCCTGACAAAATAAAAAGAAATGATTGTTAAATTTGGAAATATTGTTTTAAAATGTGTAATGTTGGCTAGCCATAAGTGATTTTTAATGAAATTTTACATGTTCAATCTCTGGTTTTAGCTATAGCGGAAATTCATGTATATGTGCGATTCTCTTCTTTTATAGTGGAGTCGTGTAATAATTATTACATAAACTTTTATTATGATATATTTCTCCAACTCTGTATGTTATGCTTTCTGAATGTATGTGAGTTACTATAAAGTTTGAGTAAGACAATGCTTAAATCTTTTCGTCAATGGTATTGATTACCTCCCTTGTGAACAAAATTATATGGCTCATTCAAACCTTCATCTCATTCCAGTTCTCACTCGGGGCGGTCAGAATCACTGAGAATTAATCAACCTCACAACATCATGCAAGTTCAGCAAGTTGCAGGATTAGGAAGTAATGCTTCTAATTATTAGGTAATTTCAGCTGTAGTAAGGGTAGCTTGGTACCTTCATAAACGTATAATGTTGGCTAGCTACAAGTGGTTTTGAATAACAAGTTATATGTGAATTATCTGGATTCAGATATAGCTTTATGAATGGTATGAACTTCCCTGTATTTGCCATTCTCTTTTTTCTGGCGGTAATAAGCTATATCTGTTTTGCTTTCTGACTGTTTGTGAGTGGGTAATAACTCTCAAATCCGTTTCCAAAACTTGTCATGAATGACGCGTGACATTTGTAACATTTTAATTTGTGGGCGCACATGGAGTCCATCTCTTGTTATTAACAAAAAAGTTACCAAGTATTTGCATAAACTGTTGTATCTTAAAATTGATTGAAGTTTGGCGCTACCAAGACCCTTGCTTTGACCATTCCTGTAAATTTTTATGTAACACTTTGGAGTGAAAAAAAAATGAAATAAATGCCCGGAGAAACAAATATTTGATCCTCACAAGCTTCTTCCTGGTAATATATTGGTTAACAAACGGTGAGAACCTTTTCCTAAGCATAGTTCATTACCTCTCGGATTGACAACTAACATTTTCGCTGATTTCGGTCTCTTAACGTTGATGCAGACACACTAACCTTCTGAATACTTAGTAATAACACCAGATGAAGGATAAAAATTAGATATTAGCAACTACTCAGAAGAGAGATAAGAGTTAACATACACAAAAGTTTCTTGGTGCATGCTTTCACGATCAAACTCGTTGGTGAGGTCCAAAGCTTTTCGGCCCGATTCACTAATTAATCACAAGCTCTCTAGAATCTAGAAACTCCCATTGCCTACTACTACAAAGTTATAACAAGCAATAGTCAACAGACATGACAAGAAATTTCTTGATTGAAATTTCAAGTTTGAACCTTCAACAAACTATACAAAGAGATAGTCTGCACGCCATGTAACTTACTGGATCTCTTGACACTTCTAAGCGTCACAAACTCAAGATTTTTATTTTAATATTGCTTTCTTGAATTTTCTTCTTAACATGCTGGGACATGCTCAGTTTCAACCTTCAACAAGCTTATTTATAGCTTTCAACGTCTAACAAGTAACATTATGAATATAATATCATATCAATTCCATAATAACCTCATGTGTATTTATCATATTACAGGGCTGACACAACAAAAAAATTTCGACAAGGTTAATGTCATATTCCCACAGTTTACCAGTTAACCTCTACAGAGGTGCTTTGCCGATGATACTGAAAAGGAGAAGAAGCTTAAATGTGCCTTAAACTTGTAAAAGCCTTCTTCTCCTTTTCAGTATCATCTGCAAAGAATCTCTATCGAGGTTAACTGGTGATTCACATTGAAAATTTTATCTACAGATGTGACCGATGATGAAATCTGCATATGTGTTCGATAAAATCATCAAATTCTCTATGAGTATCACCTCCTTCCGCCACTGATCTTTTGACAGCAGTCCCCAACTCCATGGCCCTCTTCCTAATCTTTTCTCCTTCTTCTGAAGCCATCAACTCTTTAACAGCTTTTTCAATAGTTTGTGACTCCACCAACTCGTTACAAAGCGTCCAGTCCTTGACAACCACGCCAATTTTAAGAACTTCAGTCACTAATAAGGCATTATGGGGCTGGTCAGAATGCATAGGCCATGTTGCCATAGGCACCCCCATTGTCATACTCTCCATGCATGAATTCCATCCACAATGACTCATAAATCCTCCTGTCGACACATGAGCCAGAATCTCCAATTGAGGCGCCCAATCTCTCAGTATTTTCCCTTGCCCTTTTGCTTTAATTCTTTCTTCATACCCTTTTGGCAATTGACATACTCTGGTATTCCCTGTAAATATATCTCCTTTATCTGCATCTCGCAAAACCCATACAAATTTTTGGTCACTCTTTTCTAGACCAGATGCGAGGGCATGGATTTGTTCATTTGTTAAAGTAGTGGTTGTTCCAAAAGAAACATATATTACAGAATCAGGAGCTTGATTGTCTAGCCACTCCAAGCAGTTGTGGCGTTGGTCAGTTGATTTGTTGCAAACCTCGACTGGATTGAATGGACCGATAGCCCACTGTTTTGCATTTACTTTGGCTAGTACATCAAGAAACGGAGCTTCAATTGCTCTGCATGTATCGAAAAGTACGCCTGAGCTGTACTTGTGGTGCCTTTTCTGCCTATTAACAAGTTGCATCATTTCTGAGGTCATGGTAGTTCCTCTACGAGGCAGTTTTCGTGCAACATCATCATCAATTGCTAGAGGTTTTCCTACAATTTCTGAGTAGTAACATGCGATCAAGAAAGTCGAGACAGGCTGAAAAGAATATGCCTTAACATTTGGTATTGAAACCACATCTTGAATAATGGAGGGAATAAAGGAGTCATGAATGACAATCACCCTTCTGGCAGTTGGTGACAGAAGAGACACAAGAGCAGCCACGGGCTCTCGGAGGAGCAAGGCAGCATCGAAAGAGGGTTGAAGGTGGGAAGGGAACTTGAGCGACGCATGTGGGTTGGGAGGAGGGGAGCTGAATGCAGGTGTGGGGACTTCATGGAAGTGAATCATGTGGGAAGTAAATACCGGGTTCCAACCATGAACTCGAATTTTGGCCTGCCGACAATGAGTGATGGTGCCAACATAGTGGACATGAATATCATAAGAGGAGATGAGGCGAGAAAGGTGGAGGAGCTGGTTTAAATGGCCTTGTGCAGGAAAAGGAACCATTACTACTACTACATTCTTATCATTTTCATTTGCTTGCCTCCCCTGCCCTGCCATTTCTTGATACTAGAATATTATTATGAATGTTTTCTTCTTCTTTTCTCATTCAGTGTCCTTAAACATCTGCTAATTATAGGGGCCGTAAGTACAAGTCAGAAGTAGTACTCTATTAAACTGCGTATCAAATATGGCATTATACTCGTGTCTTTGAAAAATCCTTGTAATTTTACCCAGAAAGTTCTAACCATTGGACCGAGTCATGCAGAACAACTTTTCCTACTGCTTATATTTTTAATTTTCAGAAAATTGTAATCAAAATTCTCTGAGTCTTGAGTCTGGAGTCTTATATTATAATGACTTAAAAAAAATCTATAATATATTTATCGAGATTATTCATTAAACTCATTTGTTTAATGTGTAATATAAGAACGGTCAGGACTGAACATCAAGCGTGAACCCAACTCGAATTTGACGGATTAGAATTGTGACACAATCTCAATATAATTCTTAATTAGAGAAAGAAAATGATGCCATTAAATAGAAATGATAGTGATAAATTGTTAATTTCAGGAAGCTAGCATGAGCAAGCATGAAACGTAGCTTCGAAGATATTAATTCAGCATACGAGAATGAATATAGAGTGCTTGAGAGATAATATCCAGCATACCCTTCTCCAATCTAAAATCACAGTTTAAATAAAATGAAATGAAAACTAAATGCAAATGTAAATGCCAATAAAATGTCTTTTATTAGTTAGCCACTTGTTTCCATCGGTGCACCATGTATTCCAGCGGGTATTACTAGTGTAACAACCTCCACTCCTTATTTGCCTTGGTCTAACTCATCATTCATTTATCCCCTCTCAGCTGACTGGTACTCCACCTCACCCGTTGTCTCCATTTGTTATGTCCAAGGTGTGCAGATTGTATCAATACTCCCCCCAATTGAGTGATCCTTGACCCCAATGATCAAATTCAGAAAACTTGTTCATAATTTCAGCGACAGATTCCCATGTTGCCTCTTCACCTGGTTGATGCAGCCACTAGACTAACCATTGAACTATGACAATATTTTTTCTTTTCACACTCTTGACCTCTAGCACCTTTTGAGGAATTTTCTCTAGCAAACTGTTGGAATCATAAGATTGAGGCAAAGTCTCATCTATTGCAGTGGGAGCAGGACCGTGATGTTTCTTAAGTAAAAATACATGAAAAGGGGCATGTATCCTTGAGGTTGTAGGTAGCTGTAATTTATAAGCCATCATGCCAATTTTCTTGACAATCTGATAGGGGCCATAATATTTTGTGGCCAATTTAGGGTTTAGTCACGTAGCCACAGAAGATTGTTTGTAGGGATGCATCTTAAGGTAGACCCGGTCTCCTATTTCAAACACCCTTTCAGACCATTTTTTTATCTGCCAATTGCCTTATTCTGTTTTGAGCCTTGCACAACAATCGTGTGGTCTCTCTGTTGCAAGCTATGATCTATAGCATTCACTTTACTTGAACTCGACAGATCAGGCCTATGTATGGAAGGGGGCATACCATATATCACTTCAAAGGGTGTCTTCTGCGTAACTGTGTGAAAATTGGTGTTATGCCAAAATTCTGCTAATGGCAACCAACTAGCCCATGTTGTAGGAGTGGCATGACACATGAATCTTAAATACCTTTTCAAGTATCTTTTAAGGACTTCCGATTGACCATCACTTTGAGGATGGTAGATTGTTGACATCTTCAATTGCACTCCTGGGATCATCATCAATTCTGAGCTGATAAATACCTTGTCTCTATACGAGACTATAGACTTTGGAGAATCGTTCAACTTATAAATTTGACCCATGTAAATTTGAGCCACCTTGATTGCCGAGAAGGGATGAGATAGGGTCAAAAAGTGGGCATACTTACTTAGTCGATCAATAACCACCATAATCACATCCTTTCCTTGAGATTTTGGCAATCCTTCTATAAAAACCATGGTTATTTCTTCCCATACTCTATATGGAACAGGGAGTGGTTGAATCAGTCCTGGATAAGCCTGCAGATCATCCTTGCATTTTTGATAAATAATGCAATCTTTGATGAAGTCAGCTACTGATTGTTTGAGCTTGGTCCAAAAGAACAGTGTTGTGCAAGACATGCCTGTATAATATCAAGACTAAGTCACATTGACAATCCTGAGATTTAGTTGTTTGATAATCAATTTTGTATTCAGTATTGTATTTCTCGAGTCTGTAAAAAGGTTAGAAGATTAGACTGGAGGATTTTTCTGTGAACAGATTCAAGCTAAGGAATAAACTCTGGAAGAAGATAAATCCATGATCATGCCTTAGAGAAAGGTGTGGAAACTTGGAGTTGAATAAAAATATTCTATGAAAAATATTCTAAGTCAAAATATCGAAAAGTCACAGATCAAGTTATATCGATAAGTCATTCGAGAAGTCCAAAATGACTTATCGAGAAGTCCAAAATGGCTTATAGAGAAGTCTCAAAGATATTAACAAGTCAAATGAAGATGTAGAGAATTGGAGATACCGACAAGCCATTTTTGCATATAGAGAATTCAGAGATATCGATAAGTCAAATGAAGATGTGAAGAATTGGAGATATCGAAAAGTCTGAAAGAGATATGTCCTAAGTCCAATCATGTATGAGGATTTAAGAATAACTTTTATGTAATCTGTTTTGATTTCATTGATATTAATAAAAGACTTGTTTTGTTTTTATTGCAGGTTCTATCTATTTAAATATTTAAATACGATATACCACAGTTCAGAGTAAAACTTTTTATGGATTGTGATGAGATCATAATAATGAGACATAAAAGATGATAACTCTAAACTTAAATAGTTCCTAGTCGTAGGATTACTAACTGGTAATTAATAATACGCAAAGATCGGTACATACTATGATTGCTTCATTATGAAGGATGTCTGTTCTCATAGACATTTGTGTGATGACACTATAGCTAGTATGTAGGTGCTTATTATAGAATAAGTTCACTGAACATGACTCACACAGCTGAACAACTGATGGAGTTCACTCACGTGTCAGCAGTTGTTCATATAGTGATAGTTGTACAAGTATCCTTATACTTGACGTCATCATAGTCATCTTGTGTACACTGAACTATGCTTTGGTTTAGTTCTTAGTCTCAAGGGACAATTATAAGGGCTCTACCGGGTATAGGAATTTGTACACGAAGATAGTGTATGATCAATAAAAGATCTACCCCTTCCAGTATAGGAAGAGAATGTTCAATGCTGATCCACTTATGTTAGTTCAGGAATCTCTGGCCAGAGTGAATGAAATTAGAAAGAAGTTTCTAATTTACATTAAATAGAACTAAGCATAGTGAATGGGAAAACAAGTGATTAAATAAGATAGACTTGACACAAGTTCCATGTCTTGTATTTAATCATGACATTGCAGGGTAGAAGGAATTAATTATACGGTAACTACTCACTGAATAGGTTCTTGGTATTCTAAGCAGTGAATTCGTATTATCCGGATAGTCGCGATATGCTGAGAAGTATCCCTCACGATGTAGAATAAATATGATTAATTAATTAATCATATTTAATGAATTAGAGAATTTATATAAATAATGATAAAATAGTTTTATTATTATTTATTTCTACTACCGGCTTAATATTGAACCTACAGGGTCACACCATAAAAGAGAATGATTTAATGGTGGAGGAATTAATTAATAATGGCTGATAATTATTTATTTATGAAATAAATAATAATTGGCAAATTTAATAATTGATTAAATGAGATTTAATTGATTATAAATTAATTAAGAAAAGGTTCTTAATATTATTAATTAAGAATTTAATTTTTGGAAATTAAATCAAGTGAGAGAATTATTTCTAAAGAGTTTAGAAAAAGGATTAATAATTAAAAGATGTTTTAATTATTAGTGAGAATAATAAAGGGCTAATAATAATAATATTTTATGGGAAAATTTTCAGCTGAAAATTTTGCCTATAAATATACTATTATAGACCCTATTTTTGCCTCAACCAAAAAGATTTACAAAACCCTAATTCTCTCCATCTCCTCCTCCTTCATTACATCGTTTTCTTGGTGGATACCGGTGGAGTGCTTTACACTTGAGGAGCAGCTGCTAAGGATCTCCGTTCATCGTTTTTGGATCGCCATTAAAGACCTCCATCTTTCCATTAACGTAAAGCTTCTTATGGTAAACATACTGAACTACGAATTAAATATTATTTTTCGCATGGATCCTGCGGAGGGTTTCGGTTTTTTTTAATATTTAAATTTACGTTTTCACTGCATTTATGTGCTAAAAACCCTTCAATGGCATCAGAGCTACTTGTAAAAAGTTTTTAATTCGTTTATGTGTTTAACTGTTTTCGATATATGAGCATGTACGTGATTCGCCATGATTTGATGTTGATATAATATGCTTATATATGTATGGTTTTGAATATATGATATTCATGTGAGTTGTATAATCATAAGATGATTATATAATCTGTATATATACTGATATATATATGATTTATGTTTGTTCTAATTATGAGAATCATATTAGATACGGATTCTGAATTGGCTGCTGCAGATTTGCTGAAATCTGGGTCTGGTGTCCGATTTACACAAACGAATACCCTATTCCATAGGTAAATGAGCGTCTGAACAAAACTGATAGCTATAGCTATCAACGACTCATCTGTAAGGCGTTTTATGTCGTTTACTGCCCGTAAACAGTGATTCTTGTTTTTCTGATTTGATTCTGATTTTTCTGATTTTTGTCATATTTTCTTTTTATGATTAGATCATGGATAATATGATATGTTAAGATCAGATTATGTATTTTAACATGCTTTTATGTGTTGTATGAGCATGGTGGATGGTTATTGTCTTTCGACCTTAGTGTAATGGTTTTGGTTTTGGTTTTAAATACGATTTGCATGTCGTCAATCTTTGTAATCATAAATCTCGAATGTAACTCGAGTTATTCTTGTAAGTTCATTAGATTAGTTTTACTTTCAATCATGTAATGTAATTGAAGACTCAAGAAGGCTATCCAATGGAGGTGATACAAAGAAGAAGACGAGGCATACAAGAAGTCTAAACAAAGAAGAAGACTTATGTAATAAGTAGTTGTATTTATTTCCATCACCATATTAGATTGACCTTGATCTTTATCATGAGCTTGATAAAGATCACATAGGATGAGACCATAACCAAACATATTTACTTTATTGCACTTTACATTTACTTGTTTATTTAATTTTATATATGAGATATATGCCTATGTTTACCATGCGATGATAGATTTAGGTGAACTTAAATCAATATAAGGCGTGCTCTAGAAAATCTAGAATAGGAATCGTTTCTTGTCTTAACAATAAATATTATAAATACGATCATGAGATTCTTGTGTTTATGAAACACGTAATTGAATATGAATTTTCAATATTGAGAGAAATGATGATTCTGTCAATAACAGATTTCTATCTGTAAGAAAGGGTTATTAAGTGACGCCTCTTGACAATGCTCCACCCGATCTGGGAATCATTTGATTATCGATTATTGATTTGAAATATTTAATTTAAAAGGAAGAATCTCTTTATAATATGATTATGATTGTAACATAATATAATCCCTCTAAAATTAAATAATATTAAGTAGTAATTGGCCAATGACACAACGGACTTGTGTCAGTCATAGCCTTCCAACATGGTAGAAAGTGGTTCTTATTTTTAAATCATTTTCGTTTCGTGCTACAGCCGAGGGCTTTGATTTTGAAATAAGAAATACTTGTCTATTACATAGAGATGTGTACATTGAATTAGAATCTAAAGGTCGGTACGTGCTACAGCCGTGGGCTGTTGGAGACTGATTCAATTGTACGAAATGTTGGGTTAGACTTGACTTAGAATATTGAGTTTGTCGTGCCACAGCCGTGACTTAATTATTCAAGAGGCTAAACTTATATTAGGGAATAACATAAGATGTAATTGACAAGAGTTGTCTGCCTATTGAACATCACATGACGTTTCATGCCACTGCCGAGGTTGTGTGATGGAATGTAGGATCCCTATTCCCACTAGCATTATGAATGCTTAATTTTCACTTAGGGGGTTGAAAAAATTAGATAAACTAGTGGGAGACACTTATGAATAAAGACCCGATTCATATAGTGTTTTGAAATGAAATTGAATATTTGCTTAGTGTTGTTATGTGTTTATCATTTACAAATTTACTATATTCGTCATGTCTTCTGCACTATCACTCCGGAGCATACTAGATGCTCACAAGTTGACTAGTCCTAATTTAGCTGTTTTTTTCATTGTAACAAGATGGGGCACTGGAAGAGGAACTACAAGGTTTACCTTGCAGAATTGAAGAAGAAGGGTAGTGAGACTACCGCTTCTGATTCAGGCATGTTCATGATCGAAGTTAATATGTCACTAGGTCAAATTTCTACTTGGGTATTAGATACCGCCTGTGGTTCTCATATTTGCAATTCGTTGCAAGGACTAAAGGGAAGTAGGACTCTTGAAAAAGATGAGGTGATTCTACGTATGGGCAATGGAGCAAGGGTTGCGGCCATATCTGTAGGATCATTTAGTTTACATATGCCTATGGGCAAGACTATTATTTTGAATAATTGTTATTACGTTCCCTCTATTGTGAGGAATATTGTTTCTATTCCTATGTTGGATGTGGATGGTTTTTCATTTATTATTAAGAATAATGAATGTTCTATCCTTAGAGATAATGTTTTTTTTGGACGTGGCATTTTAAATAATGGTCTGTATGTATGTGACGTAGAGCATGATTTACTTCAAATTGAACAAACTAATAAAAGAAAACAAGATGATGAAAATCTGACCTATTTATGGCACTGTAGGCTAGGTCATATTAGTGAAAATAAACTGTGGACATTGCATAAGGAAGGGTTACTTGACCCCTTTAATTTTGAATCATATCCTACATGCGAGTCTTGTCTATTGGGTAAAATGACCAAATCTCCATTTAGTGGACATGGAGAGACGGCTGCAGATTTGCTAGGATTGGTACACACAGATGTATGTGGACCAATGTCTACGCAAGCCATGGGTGGATTTTCATACTTCATTACTTTCATAGATGATAGATCTAGATTCGGATATATGTATTTGATAAAACACAAGTTTGAAGCCTTTGTAAAGTTCAAAGAATATAAACATGAAGTGGAGAAACAAACCAAACACAGTGTTATAACTCTTCGATCAGATCGAGGTGGTGAATACTTGAATGGAGAGTTTCTAGATTATCTCAAAGAAAATGGTATAGTCTCCCAGTGGACTCCTCCATATACTCCGCAGTTAAATGGGGTATCTGAAAGGAGAAATCGAACTTTGTTAGACATGGTTCGGTCCATGATGAGCTATGCGAATCTTCCAGTATTCCTATGGGCTTATGCATTGGAAACCTCAGCATATTTACTGAATAAGGTGCCTTCCAAATCTGTTCCTCAAATACCATATGAGATATGGAAAGAAAGGAAACCGAGTCTTAAACACGTTAAGATTTGGGGATGTCCAGCTTATGTCAAGAAAGTTGACCCAGATAAGTTGGAATCTCGATCTGTAAAATGTAATTTTGTGGGATATCCTAAAGAGACTTTGGGGTATTACTTTTACACCGATCATCGGGTGTTTGTCTCCAAACATGCTACCTTCTTGGAAAAGGAGTTTATCCTTGAAGGAAACAGTGGGAGAAAAATTGAACTTGATGAATTTCAAGAAGCACAAACTACTACGGATCAAGTGGAAACACCTGTTCAGAATGAACAACCTTCTGTGGAACAGCCCATTCGTAGGACAGGGAGAGTGTCTCGCCAATCTGAGAGGTATTATGGCCTTGTCATTGAGAATGACAATGGGTTGTCAATCATTGATGATGACGATCCTGTGACCTATAATGAGGCTATGAGTAGTGTTGACTCAGAGAAATGGCATAGTGCCATGAAATCCAAAATGGAATCTATGTATACCAACCAAGTATGGACTCTGGTTGAGGCGCCTGAAGGTGTTAAGCCTATTGGGTGCAAGTGGGTATACAAAAGAAAGATTGGAGCAGATGGCCAGGTGGAGACCTATAAGGCCAGGCTCGTGGCAAAAGGATTTAAACAAAGGCAAGAGATTGACTTTGATAAAACTTTTTCGCCTGTAGCCCTGTTAAAATCAATTCGGATTTTGCTTGCGATTGCTGCTTACTACGACTATGAGATCTGGAAAATGGACGTGAAAATGGCCTTTCTCAATGGGGAACTTGAGGAGGAAGTGTATATGACACAGCCAGAGGGTTTTCTTGCCAAGGGAAATGAACACCTAGTGTGTAAGATGCTGCGAACCATATATGGTTTAAGGCAAGCTTCTCATAGATGGAACATCCGTTTTGATGAGACAATCAAAGAGTTTGGTTTAATCAAAAACATAGATGAACCATGTGTCTACAAGAAGGTTAGTGGGAGCGCGGTAACATTTCTTGTATTGTATGTGGATGACATACTTCTTATAGGAAATGATATACCGATGCTACAATCAGTCCAAGTATGGCTATCAAAGAACTTCACCATGAAGGACTTGGGAGAAGCATCCTACATTCTCGGTATGAAGATCTATAGAGATAGATCTAGAAGAATGATAGGTCTTACCCAGGGTACATACATTCAGAAAGTGCTTAAAAGGTTTAGCATGGAAAACTCGAAAAGAGGTCTCATACCGATGAGCCATGGAGTGTCCCTTTCCGAAAAAAATGTCTCCTAAGACACCTGAGGAAAGAGAGCGTATGAGTAAGATTCCCTATGCTTCAGCAATAGGATCTATCATGTACGCGATGTTGTGTACAAGGCCTGATGTTGCTTATTCAATTAGTATGACGAGCAGATATCAGTCCAATCCAGGTGAAGACCACTGGAAAGCAGTGAAAAACATCCTTAAGTACTTGCGAAGGACTCAGGACATTTTTCTTGTTTTTTGTGGTGAATCTGAGTTGAAAATAGAGGAGATGTCAATGTCGAGAGAGTTGACACACATAATAACGTAGCAGACCCACTCACAAAGCCACTTTCTCAAAGTCACTTTGATTGTCATAAAGACAAGATGGGTATTAGATACCAGAGTGATTGACTTTAGTACAAGTGGGAGATTGAAAGAGATATGTCCTAAGTCCAATCATGTATGAGGATTTAGGAATAACTTTTATGTAATCTATTTTGATTTTGTTGATATTAATAAAATACTTGTTTTGTTTTTATTGCGGGCTCTATCTATTTAAATGTTTAAATAAGATATACCACAGTTTAGAGTAAAGCTTTTTATGGATTGTGATGAGATCATAATAATGAGACCTAAAAGATGATAACTCTAAACTTAAATAGTTTCTGGTCATATGATTACTAATTGGTAATTAATAATACGTAAAGATCGGTACATACTATGTTTGCTTCATTATGAAGGATGTATGTTCTCATAGACATTTGTGTGGTGACACTATAGCTAGTATGTAGGTGCTTATTATAGAATAAGTTCACTGAACATGACTCACACAGCTGAACAACTGATGGAGTTCACTCACGTGTCAGCAGTTGTTCACATAGTGATAGTTGTACAAGTATCCTTAGACTTGAGGTCATCATAGTCATCTTGTGTACACTGAACTATGCTTTGGTTTAGTTCTTAGTCTTAAGGGACAATTATAAGGGCTCTACTGGGTATAGGAATTTGTACACGAAGATAGTGTATGATCAATAAAGGATCTACCCCTTCCAGTGTAGGAAGAGAATGTTCAATGCTGATCCACTTATGTTAGTTCAGGAATCTCAGGCCAGAGTGAATGAAATTAGAAAGGAGTTTCTAATTTACATTAAATAGAACTAAGCATAGTGAATGGGAAAGCAAGTGATTAAATAAGATAGGCTTGACACAAGTTCCATGCCTTGTATTTAATCGTGACATTGCAGGGTAGAAGGAATTAATTATACGGTAACTACTCACTGAATAGGTTCTTGGTATTCTAAGCAGTGAATTCGTATATAGTCACGATATGCTGAGAAGTATCCCTCACGATGTAGAATAAATATGATTAATTAATTAATCATATTTAATGAATTAGAGAATTTATATAAATAATGATAAAATAGTCTTATTATTATTTATTTCTGCTACCGGCTTAATATTGAACCTACAGGATCACACCATAAAAGAGAATGATTTAATGGTGGAGGAATTAATTAATAATGGCTGATAATTATTTATTTATGAAATAAATAATTAATGGGCAAATTTAATAATTGATTAAATGAGATTTAATTGTTTATAAATTAATTAAGAAAAGGTTCTTAATATTATTAATTAAGAATTTAATTTTTGGAAATTAAATCAAGTGAGAGAATTATTTCTAAAGAGTTTAGAAAAAGGATTAATAATTAAAAGGTGTTTTAATTATTAGTGAAAATAATAAAGGGTTAATAATAATAATATTTTATGGTAAAATTTTCAGCTGAAAATTTTGCCTATAAATATACTATTATAGACCCTATTTTTGCCTCAACCAAAAAGATTTACAAAACCTTAATTCTCTCCATCTCCTCCTTCTTCATTACATCGTTTTCTTGGTGGATACCGGTGGAGTGCTTCACACTTGAGGAGCAGCTGCTAAGGATCTCCGTTCATCATTTTTGGATCGCCATTAAAGACCTCCATCTTTCCATTAACGTAAAGCTTCTTAAGGTAAACATACTGAACTACGAATTAAATATTATTTTTTGCATGGATCCTGCGGAGGGTTTCGGTTTTTTTTAAGATTTAAATTTACGTTTTCGCTGCGTTTATGTGCTAAAAACCCTTCAAAGTCAATTTCTCATATAGAGATCTCAGATATATCGACAAGTCAAAATGTATATAGAGATCTCAGAGATATCGACAAGTCATTTCTACATGTAGAAATCTCATACATATCGACAAGTTATTTAACATGCAAGGATCTAAGGACCTCGATAAGTCAAGTATACTTATAGAGAACTCAGAGATCTTGATAAATCATTATACTTATCGAGATGTCACTTCTCTATAGAATAAACTGAAGATCTCGACATGCCTCTCAAGTACAAAATGCAGACAAGTTAAAGATTCAAGATTATCAGTCAACAAATGATCTATCAACTAGATTGAAAGTCTATAAAGTAGCTAGAAGAATCTAAGATCAAGGGCCAAGATTAATAGAACAAAGGATTGTCATAGACCTGCAAGATTTTGCACAGATTTGCTAAGCTAGAAATGGAAATGGAAAAAGGTTGCTTTAGAAAGTAGTTTAGTACATTTTAGTGCAAGCCTTGTAAACCCGTGTTGCTAGTTTATAAAGCATGCACTGGTCCTTAGTTTAGTAGTAACAAAACGAATCAAATTTTCTTGTATTCTCTCAAGATAGAAGCTGAGTTCTTATATTCTTAAGAACACAGAATTTGTAGCAAGAAAAACTTAATTAATACAAATTAAGTTTTTGAAATAATGTGCTTGTCGATTTATTTCTGTAAACACAATATCTTTGCAAATATAAACTGCGTTGTTCACCTAATATCCAAACAAGTTTAAAAATAATAAAAATCTAAGAAACACATTCACCCCCTGCGTTGCATTCAATATCTAACAAACAGTGCTTGTATTCTCTTCACAATTGCATCAATTCCGTAATGGCCTCCTTGTGGTGAGCAATGCATCCACGACATGACTTTGTTCTTAATCTCTGCACTATTTTCCACAACCAATCTCTCATTTCTTGTGAGTTGTCCATCCTGCCATTTGTACTATGCATGAGAGTCTGCATTCTTCTGAATTTCTTTGATCAGCTGTTTTAGATGTGTATCTGTAGCCCACTGATCTTGAAGCTTAGCAGAATTCTGGACAATACAGCCAGGGTCATGAGTTGAGTATGAGGAATTCTGGACAAGGCATCAGCAGTTTTGTTCTCCGCACCCTTCTTATATTCCACTGTATAATTGAATCCAGCAAGCTTTGAAAGCCACTTTTGCTGAAATGGAGTCGCTAGCTTATGATTTAATGTTGGGCAAGACATGCCTGTACCTGAACAAGACTAAGACAATTTGTCAACCCTAAGTAAGTTGTATTGTTATCTTAATTTGTATTTTGTACTTGTAACACTTAAAGTCTGTAAAAATGTCAAAGGAGCAGACTGGAGTCTTTTTCTATAAATAGTGTCAAGCCTAAGAATTCTATCTGAAAGAAGATCAAGAAGATCATGCCTCAGAAGAATTATGAAGAAGCTTGGAGGTGAATAAACATGTTTTAGGAAAAATGTTTTAAGTCAAGATATCTACAAGTCACAGATTTAGTGTTATTTTGAAGTCATTCGAGAACTCAAAATGACTTATCGAGAAGTCAGGAAAGGCAATAGAGAACTCACAGAGATATCGACAAGTCAAATTGAAGACATGGAGATTGGAGATATCGACAAGTCATTTCTTCACTAGAGAACTCAGAGTTATCGACAAGTCAACATTCATTAGAGAACTCTGAGTTATCGATAAGTCAAATACCACTAGAGAACTCAGTGATATCGATAAGCCAAAGTTCACTAGAGAACTCTGAGTTGTCGACAACTCAAATTTGACTAGAGAACTCTGAGTTATCGATAAGTCAATAAATCATTAGAGAACTCAGAGATATCAATAAGTCAAAGTGAAGATATGAAGACTGGAGATCTCTACAAGCTAAATTCTCTTATAGAGAACTCAGAGATCTCTACAAGCCAAATTCTCTTATAGAGAACTCAGAGACCTCTACAAGTCAAATTTACTATGAAGTATTAGAGATCTCAATAAGCCAATATACTTATTGAGATGTGTTAGGTCCCAATATGTTTGTAGAAGGGGGGTTGAATATAAACTATACCGATTAATCGAATAAAATGCGGAATAAAAATTGAAACAAAATTCAAGTTAAATAAAACTTTTATTAAACTTGAAATGTGTTACAACAACGGTATCTGTTACAAGGAATTAATCTCAAATTAATTATCACAAATTTAGAATAAATTCAACATGAACTTTTTCTATTTTTGCAATAATTAGAATCAAATGCTAAAAGTGATTTGAGATTAAGTTTTAGGGATTTTGATCCGCGAGATAGTTACACAAGAACAACAAAAGAATTTCTAGTGGATTGGATTTAACAATAACTGCTAGAAATAAATGCTCTGAGAATTTTACAATAATTTCTCTGCTTCTGTTTATTTTGTGTTCTTCAGTGGTTGGCTGTTTATTCAATTGTGTTGACAAAATGATCTGCTTCTGTTTGTTTAAGTAAACAGATCACTCGAATTGAATCAGCATGACATTCAGCAAGACAATCCAAAATGAACTAGCAAGACAATCCTTTGAACTGGTAGAACTTTCGGTAGGACAATTACTTGACTTGGAAAGACTATCGGTAGGATAATAGAATGACTTGGTAGAACTATCCAGAAAGACTTGGTAGGACTTTCGGTATGACAATCCAATTGTCATACCAATTCAAATCTGTTTTGCTGATTTTCTTTTTGAATATAAATTCAAAATCATTTCTGAAAAATGCATAATATTAATTCAGAATTAATTAACCAATTAATTCAATTAATCAATAAATTAATCTTTGCAGATTTAATTTATTTTCTTAATTAATTTAAATGACTTAATTAATTAATAGAGAATTAATACTACTCTTGAACAGCAACCACTCTTCTGACAATCTTCTGAAAATCACTGAATCCATTTCACCACTTGAATGTTGACACTCGATGTACTGTCTGGTTCATGAATGACTAACTTCTGTGATGTTTCTCCAAGACTTGATTTTCTTCAGATTAAATTCCTGTAATTAATTGATACCCTGACGAGATCTCTGTCACTTGGTTAAATCTACAATCTTGATTTATATCACTGAGGCTTGATCAATTACTTGAGCTTCTTCCAGTGAATCTTCAAGTCTGTAGATGAACAATGTTTCTTAACCCTTTGACAGATGTTACTTTTTGAGATCTCTCCGACGATAGATCCACTATTTACTTATTACATTCTTATTTGAGTTGAGTTAAATCCTCGAATAAACAAATAGGCTTAACATATGCCTTTCAATCTCCCCCTATTTGTTTGTTAGACAATAACAACAAATACCTAGAGGATAACTCAACTAACAAATAACAAAAAGATATAAACAGTAATGCAAAGTAAATAGCAGAAAAGTTCTGGATTATATTTAACATTTTCCAGATTCCAAAAGAAATTTACAAGTGAATACAAGATAGATGTTCCTCTAGCCTGAACATATAACTACATTAGTCTATCTTGATTCATAAAGCTCTAATCATATTACATTGAGTTCTGAGCTAATTGACTTCAGTTATCTTCTCTTCTGACTTCACCTTCTTCTAAATCTTGAAGCAACTCCTTATCAAAGACACGATCTTTTTCTGAAGTGAAGCTTGCTGGTCTGACTGGTTGAACTCCAACTGACTTCAGCTTATTCTTGAAATGATTGTACCTTTTAATATTCTTTTCACAATAAGCTTGAATCAAATCAGCAGCTTGAGTCTTCAACATGGATGAGTATCCAGCAGTTCTTAAATGATGTTTCATCCAGACCAGATGCTTAGCTGAGTAGTATTTAAGAGATTGTGCATCTAGCTGACAGATTTGAAGACAATCAGACTTAAAGAATCTCACCTGATGAGGATTGTTGACCACTTGAGGACTAGCCCTGCTGGCAAACTTTTTAAGCCTTTCTCGAAGAACTTCATTCAATTCTGAGCTTCTTTTTACTTTGTTGAGAAGAACCCAAATCTCTGACAAAGAACGATTCTCAAACAGATGAAGTGACACCTTGAAAGATCCTTCACTCTGACAATATACAAAAATGCTCATCTCATTTAGGGATCTGTCAAAAGCAGTTGTGATCCTTGAGACTTCAGTCTTGATAGCATTCATGTACATGTCATTGTTAGGATTTGAGATTTCCAGCTTGTCAAGAAGATGTAGGAACTGCCTATCATTGTTAGTGCTCAGCTGAGGCATATCAAGTACTCTCCTAGCTTCATCCCATTTTTCACCAATCTTCAGTCTGACATCTCTTCTCCTTTCTTGAGCCTTAATGTCATGAAGACGTTGCTTTTGAAGAGTTTCTGTTCTTTGTATGTCTTTCCTCATGTCAATGATCTGGGAGACCTTTTTGAGTTCAGCTTCTTTTCTTTTCATCTCTGACTGCTGCTGCTGAAACTCTTTCTCAAAGATAGGATCCACTGTAGCTTCCTCTTCCCATTCTCCAAAATCACTTTCCTCTTCAGCTTCAAATAAACCATCTTTATCTTCCAAGACTGGTTCAGTGGGAATGTCAAAAATATCAAAGTCATCCTGTTCTCCACTATAGTAGACATCATCAGCCTTTCCTTTGTCTCCAGCAGAGGTATCTTTTTCTTTTCCCTTTCCACTACTCCCTTTCTTCTCCCCCTTAGTTGAGGGATCCTCTACTGACTTTCCTTTAGAACCTCCATGACCTCCATCACTTCCAGAGCCTAAGCCTCCACCAGACGGCCCTTCAAAGTAAGTTCTTTGTTCTTCATTAGGGCAGTGAGAATTCTTGATCATGAAATACAAGTGTTTCATCCCTTCATTAAGATGTTCCATGCTCGTTTCTATCTTTAGAAATCTGGAGGAGTCCAGTGAATGATTCATATCAACCAGGTCTTCAAGAGAAGTCATTCTTGTATGTAGAGAGCAGAAGTTAGAAATGTCATCAGCTGATAAAGTTGGAGTTTCCTGAATGGACTTGAGCTTTGGTATGACAGTGGTCTTGAGATCTGAGATATCATTCCTGATGAGTGCCAGCTGATTGTTGACAGAGGTGGAAGAAGAAGACCGTTCAACCACTTGTGCTTTGAATGATTTAGCTTCAGCTTGGCTTTTAGCAAATTCTTCTTTTAAAGCAGTAATTTGAGCTAACAGTTTTCAGTGTCTGTGTCTGTGTATGCTCTCACCTGAATTTCACTCGTGTTTCACGTGCTTGTGTTTCTCTCAATATAATTGCTCGTGAGGAGTCTTCCTGTTGCTATTCTTCTGTACCTGCAATTAAAATCACCCTAGCCTCTTCAAGAGAGGTCAGTGGTGGTGCAATGGGAATTCGCGAGTCCCGATCCTCAGTCAAACCTATCATTTCATGTGAAATAGATGTCTGAATTGCTTCAGGGATAGATTGACCGAGTTGCCCTCCACTTTCTCCAGATAAATCTGCGAGTGGAGAATCCCGTGAGGGAGCCAGAGGTGTTGAATCTGGGAGGGGAGAAAATGACTCTATTAAAGGTGGCTGAGAGTCAGATTTTCCCTTAGAAGCATGTGACTGCTCTTCTGCCGTAACTATGGCAGGCACTGTAACAGACTCTATGTGCACTCCTCGCTCCGTGTCCTGAGTATCATCTACGGGTATGTATGGTTCCATTGTGAGTAATGGAATTGTGCTTGACTCAGTACAAGATGCCATGGCCCTATGGCGAATTTTAATAGATTCATCCTGTTGAGAGGATGTTTCTAGTAACTGTCCAGTGGCCATTTCAAAGTCCATGTCCTGTTGGGAGGACAAGGATGGGCTTTCAGATGCCTCAGTAAATGTTCTTCTTTTCTTCGGAGGAGGCAGAGCTGAGGGTTCATTCACATCCACCAATACACTACTTCCTATTAACCTTCTGGGTAACATTTTAGACAGTGGGGGAGAGGTTGAGATAGGTTGTAACTCTGTGTTTGGCTCTATGACCTGGGATTGAAGCTGTGGTTCTACAACTTCATGGTCAGTCCTATCAACCACTGGGGGTCTTTCAACAGAAGTAAGAATGGAGTGAGAGTGAGGAATTACTACCTGTAATGGAAGAGCATCTGATGTTGGAGGAGCCTGGGTGGCTTGAACCACTGGAGGTTGAGCTTGCTGTTCATGACCGGGAAGATTGAAAATAGGTAAGGGAATATAAGTGGCCATGAAAGCAGATACAAGTACTGGAACTTGCATGAATTTGAAAGTTGTGTCTTGGCGGGTGTAAATCTTTTTGCTTACAGGAGGGGGTTCGGTTACTGCGGAGTTAGCAAAAAGGGCTTTGTGCTCAGGTGTGAGAAGATGATCTGCTATAAGCATGAGAAAACGAGCATAGTAACACGAGACCCTACGATTTGTAGAATGATCACGTAAAGCAGTAGTGAGACGTCTCAAGAGAATGGGTAAAAGTAGTTTGCCAAAATTGATCCTTTGATTGAAAACAACCGCAAGACCAATATACTGCAGAGTGGAAGTGATGTTGTGAAAGTTGGATTTAGTGCAGCTGGCAAACACTTTAGAAAGAGTATCGAAGAAAATGTCCCATTCAGACGCCAAATTGGATTTTGAAAGTTTGGTTAAATTGATCACCCCCTGATAGTGAATAGCATGGAAAAAGTTTGAAATATCATTTTCAGAGGGCAAATTACAGAAATTGTCCATAGGAAAATTTAAAGCTTGTTTGACGACTGTTTCATCAAACACATACTGTGTGTTTGCCACGGTGAATGAAAATGATTTAAAATCATCGGCCACAGTAGAGGTTGTGCAAATCAGTCTTAGCAGATCAACATTTAAAATCACATTTGATTTAATAGCAGAGCTAACAATCGAATGGTCATTTAAAAATCTAATCCATGGCTTAAATTTTTCTACATCACATTTATCTGGATTAAAATAACCAACAAGATTATGCGAAACAATTTGGAAATTGAGAGCCATTTAAAAATAATAATAAGACACACACTTTCAAAATTTTAAGAATAATATTAAGAAAATTCGAATTAATTAAATTAATTTAATAATTCATATTAAATTAATTATAATCGAAAAATTTAGACAGAAATGTATCTCGTTAAAATTCTTAACTCACAAACGCAGATTTGAAAAGCCAAAAGACACAAAACAGAAATTAAAATAAAAAAAAAAAAAACTGATTTTGGGAAAAAATCGAATTGAAGTAAAAGAAAAGAAAAAATGGGCAGCACTTTTGTAAGTATATACTTGTATGTATATATCACAGGAGTGAAGTTTTAGTTTGCTGAGTAAAAACTCGAGCAAGGAAGATAATGGAGGAAGATTTGATCTGGTTCGAATATGAGAGATAGAGAGAGAAGAGAGAAAAAATAACTGAAGACTGTTGAAATTTTTAACAAAAACAAAAACTGATTGAATGACTTTAACAAAACAACAAAAAAACTTATAAGTAAACAACCGGTATGACAATTTGGGATAGTCTTACCGATTGTCATACCGATAGTCTTACAAGGCAAAATCAAATTAGAAAATAGAAGAAATAAGAGTAATAAAAATAATAAACACTAAATATATATAACTGGTATGACAATCTGATAGTCATACCGATTGTCATACCAGTATAAAATAAAAGGAAAATATTTATATATAAGGTTTATAACTGGCAAGATAATTGATAGTCATACCAATTATCTTGCCAGTATAAAACTATACTGATTAACAAAATAAAACACAATTAGACTGAAATGACTTTCAGCAAGACAATTTCAATTATCTTGCCGATTGTCATAGCAGCATTAAAATCAAAATAAACACACATAAATATATATATATATATATATATGTACTGAAATGATTTTCAGCAAGACAATTTAAATTGTCTTGCCGATTGTCATTTTAGTAGAGAGACAATTAAATATTTACAGAAAATATTAATAAATATGAAAAACTGAAATAAAGTCTTATATTAATAGTAAAAATTCAGAAAGTATTTACAAAAATAAAGATAATATTTCAGAATTAATTATTTTCATTCCAAAAATAGAATTCTGTTGAATTTTAGAAAGTAAAATTCATAGAAAAATATTTTTAGTAAAAATAAAATATTCCGAGATACTTAAAATTAACAAGTAGAGTAAATAAAACAGATGAGATAATAAAAATTATATAGAAATAAGCTAGAAATTTTGGAAAATGATAAAATAAATTTGCAAATGAATTTTTCATTTATGAAAAATTCATTTGTAAATTCACTCAAGAACAGATTTCAGATATTCACAAGTTTAATCACTAAAGCTATTCAACATACCCAATTTACCAACTAATTTGGTAAATGTGGATTCATCAAGAGGTTTAGTGAAAATATCTGCTATTTGTTCTTCTGTTGGAACAAAAAATAGTTCAACAGTACCATTCATGACGTGCTCTCTAATAAAATGATACCTGATGTCGATGTGCTTTGTCCTTGAGTGTTGCACAGGGTTGTTGGTGATGGCTATTGCACTTGTATTGTCACATAAAATAGGAATTTTGTTCAATACAGAGCCATAGTCTCGTAGCTGGTTCCTAATCCACAAGATCTGAGCACAGCAGCTTCCAGCAACAATATATTCAGCCTCGGCCGTTGAGTTGGAAACTATTTGTTGTTTCTTGCTGTACCATTAGACTAGCCTGCTACCTAGGAATTGACAACTCCCTGAGGTGCTTTTCCTATCAACAACACTTCCTGCGTAATCTGAATCTGTATATCCAACAAGGTTAAAACCAGATTCTTTTGGGTACCAAATACCTAGATTTGGTGTTCCCTTAAGATATCTTAAGATTCATTTAACAGCAACGAGATGAATATCTCTAGGATCCTCTTGGAACCTTGCACATAAGCATGTAGCATACATAATATCTGGTCTACTTGCAGTAAGATAGAGTAATGAGCCAATCATACCTCTGTAGCTTGTGACATCTACCTTAATGGAGTTTTCACATGGTCCAAGCTTGACAGCTGTAGTTGACGGAGTCCTTGCTGATGCAGAATCCTCTAGATTGTACTTTTTGAGGAGTTCTTTGAGATACTTGGATTGACAAATAAAAGTTCCATCTAATCTTTGATTTACTTGTAATCCAAGAAAGAACTTCAGCTCTCCCATCATGCTCATTTCAAATTTTTTGTGCATTAACTTAGCAAATCTCTTGCAGAGATTATCATTAGTAGACCCAAATATTATATCATCCACATAGACTTGGACTAATATAGTATCATTCTTATGCTTTTTAGAAAAGAGAGTTTTGTCTATGACACCTCTAATAAAGCTATTTTCAAGAAGAAATTCATAGAGAGTGTCATACCATTTTCTCGGAGACTGTTTGAGTCCATAGATAGCCTTGAAAAGAAAGAAGACAAAATCCAAATGATCTGGATCTTCAAAACCAGGAGGTTGCTCTACATATACCTCTTCATCCAGCTTTCCATTCAGAAAGGTGCTCTTGACATCCATTTGATAAACTTTAAAGTTAGAGAATGCTGCAAATGCCAAAAATATCCTGATGGCCTCTAGTCTAGCCACTGGAGCATAGGTTTCATCATAATCAATGCCTTCAGCTTGAGAATACCCTTTAGCTACCAGTCTTGCTTTATTTCTTGTAACCACACCATCTTCATCTAGTTTATTCCTGAATACCCACCTAGTACCAACAGCTTTCTTGTGTGTAGGTCTAGGTACCAGTTTCCAGACTTGTTGACTTTTAAACTGATTGAGTTCATCTTGCATAGCAATCACCCAATCTGGATCAGTCAGTGCTTCTGTGACTTGCTTTCTTTGACTTTCCTTTCTAGCAAGCCTCACATAGTCCTTCTGGGGAGAATTCCAGCTGAGGCAGACCTCTGACCAATTCTCTTTTGACAAGAGAATTCATTGTTTTGAAATTGAGATGAGAAAGTCTCTTGTGCCATAGCCAACTCTCATCTGACGATGCCTTTGCATAGAAACAATTGACTTCAGGATTGCTTCCAGAGTTCATGTCAGCTACGAACAGATTTCCTTTCCGGATTCCCATCAAGGAGGGTTTTTCACTTTTCTTGTGCAGAATCTGACACTTCAGCTTGTCGAATAAAACATCGTAGTCGTTGTCACAGAACTGACTAATGCTAAGCAGATTGTGTTCAAGTCCTTGCACAACATACACATTTTCAATGATAACATTTCCAGCTAGCAAACAGCCATATCCCTCCGTTAAACTTTTGCTGTTATCTCCAAAGGTAACCACTGGGCCAGCTTTCTCAACCACATTTGATAGCAGGGCTCTATCTCCGGTCATATATCTTGACGATCCGCTGTCAAGAATCCACACTACCGTTTGTACCTGTTTAATGCCATGCAATACAAATGGATTAGACCTTCTTCGGAACCCAAGCTTGGTTGGGTCCGGCATACTTGTAAAATTGGCCTTTATCAGGCAAAACAACATTCTTAATTTTAATATTCTCAACGTTCTTAATGACTGAACATTTGACCTTGTGAACAGCCTTGACAAATTTCTGTTTAGGCTTAGGCACAAATGTCTCCTTTCTAGCTTTAGGAGGACTAGCAGTCTTAGACCTATCATGCTTTCTATTATTCACATGCTAACGAGGAGTAGTCTTATCATTAGAAACATGCTTACCATTAAAATAAGCATACATCAGATTAAAAGCACAAGACATACAATCAGGAACACCACATGCTATATGAGAGGGATTAACAATAGGCAACTTATGCATGGTAGACATGGCATTTGTGTTATCCAACTCATGTATGTCTGAGTTAGTCTCAGTTGCTTTCACAACCTTGACTAGAACTTTTGACACACTTGACTTGGAGACAGCTTTCTCATTAGCATTATCTTCAACACGGATTTCCTCTTGAATAATAAATGAGGTCTCATCAAATGGTTCAGCAATTGATTCTTTATAGAGGGGTTCATCAACACCCTTAAGCACATGTGGTACTTCCCTCCCTTTAGCACAGACATGAGGAGGGGAGTTTATGCCTAATTTTCCAATAGCAGCATTGTAATCATAACCTATTCCAGATGTTTGATTAACAGCTTGCTTATTGTAAAACTCTTTGAACTTCGAACAAGAATTAAAGTAAGCTTTAACCTTAGCCTCAAGACCGGTGATCTTGTCTTTGAGAATAGTTTCAAGTTGTCTATAACAGTCAACTCTATTCTCTAGAAAAGATACTTGTTCTTTTAATTTATCTTGATTAATGTGCACAAGTCTTAATTCATTGACCTCTTTCTAAAGGTCTTTGATTTGTTGATTTAACAATTCATTATCACGACGAGCACAATCTAAGGAACCTCCTAGATGATAAACTAATTCAGCATCAGTAAATTTTACCTCTTTTCTTGACGATGAGGTATTTGCATCACTAGCCATGAGAGCAAGATTCCCAACTTCTTCATCTTCACTGTCAGTATCATCCCAGCTTCTTCCCTTTGCCAGGTAAGCCCTTTCAGATTTACTCTTTTGATTAGAATCATAAGAGTTCTTCCTAAATTGTTTTGGCTTCCTGCATTCTGTGGCAAAGTGTCCCAACTCATTACAGTTGAAGCATCGAATGGTGTTTCGATCAACCATCCCTGTTTTGTACCCACCACTGCTGGTGTTAGAGGATGAAGATCCACCTTTCTGGAATCTGTTGTAGTTGGACTTGTACTTGAACTTGGGATTCCTTTTGAATCTGACATTTGAGAATCTCTTGACAATCAGGGCCATTGACTCATCCTCCAATTGCTCCAGTTCTTCCAAGGAATAAAAATCATCTCCTGATTCATTTGTAGTAGGAGGATCAAATTCTGCTACTTTCATATTTTCTTCAACCTTGGAAGACTGTACCATTCTTTCTGACTGTTGAGATTATTGTTGATATTGTGGTTGTTGTTGTTTTTCATCAGCTACTAGAGCAGTAGACGTGCTGACCACTCTTCCTTTCCCGTAAACTTCCTTCTGCTGAATCTGCTCCAACTCATAAGTCTTTAACACACCATAGAGCCTTTCCAAAGAAATCTCACTCAGATCTCTTGCTTCTCTTATGGCAGTGATTCTATGTTCGAGATGAGTTGGCAGCGTTAAAAGGAACTTTTTGTTGACCTCCCTGATGGTATAGTATTTACCATTAATGTTCAGGTTGTTGATCAATGCATTGTACCTCTCAAACACTTCAGTGATTTCTTCTCCTGGATTGGATTTAAAGTATTCATACTCAGAGGTTAGGATTTCTAACTTGTTCTCCCTAACTTCCTCCGTGCCTTCATTAATAATCTCAATAGTTTCCCAGATATGTTTGGAATCTTTACAATTCATCACATGTCTATTCATCAAGGTATCAAGGGAATCTACTAAAATTAATTGAAGGCTAGCATCCAGGGAGGCTTCTTCTTTTTCAGCAGAAGAAAAATCCTCAGGATTCTTTACATAAGTTCTAGCTTTGGTGATCACCACATCATTTTCTATTACCTCTGGTTCAATAACCATAGGAATTTTTGGACCCTTCTTTAACACTTCCAGATATTTGGGATTAGCAACTTGTAAAAACAATAGCATCTTCTTCTTCCACATGATATAATTTTTTTATCGAATAGTGGAATTTTAACGGTTCCAACTTTTTGTGTAGTCATTATGAATTTTTTGAGTGAATAAAAAATTCAAGGAGTGAAAGAAACACAAAAGTCTAGGATCTTGATTTGTACGTTAATCAGAAGGCTCTGATACCAATTGTTAGGTCCCAATATGTTTGTAGAAGGGGGGTTGAATACAAACTATACCGTTTAATCGAATAAAATGCGGAATAAAAATTGAAACAAAATTCAAGTTAAATAAAACTTTTATTAAACTTGAAATGTGTTACAACAACGGTATCTGTTACAAGGAATTAATCTCAAATTAATTATCACAAATTTAGAATAAATTCGACATGAACTTTTTCTATTTTTGCAATAATTAGAATCAAATGCTAAAAGCGATTTGAGATTAAGTTCTAGGGATTTTGATCTGCTAGATAGTTACACAAGAACAACAAAAGAATTTCTAGTGGATTGGATTTAACAATAACTGCTAGAAATAAATGCTCTGAGAATTTTACAATAATTTCTCTGCTTCTGTTTGTTTTGTGTTCTTCAGTGGTTGGCTGTGTATTCAATTGTGTTGACAAAATGATCTGCTTCTGTTTGTTTAAGTAAACAGATCACTCGAATTGAATCAGCATGACATTCGGCAAGACAATCCAAAATGAACTAGTAAGACAATCCTTTGAACTGGTAGAACTTTCGGTAGGACAATTACTTGACTTGGAAAGACTATCGGTAGGATAATAGAATGACTTGGTAGAACTATCCAGAAAGACTTGGTAGGACTTTCGGTATGACAATCCAATTGTCATACCAATTCAAATCTGTTTTGCTGATTTTCTTTTTGAATATAAATTCAAAATCATTTCTGAAAAATGCATAATATTAATTCAGAATTAATTAACCAATTAATTCAATTAATCAATAAATTAATCTTTGCAGATTTAATTTATTTTCTTAATTAATTTAAATGACTTAATTAATTAATAGAGAATTAATACTACTCTTGAACAGCAACCACTCTTCTGACAATCTTCTGAAAATCACTGAATCCATTTCACCACTTGAATGTTGACACTCGATGTACTGTCTGGTTCATGAATGACTAACTTCTGTGATGTTTCTCCAAGTCTTGATTTTCTTCAGATTAAATTCCTGTAATTAATTGATACCTTGACGAGATCTCTGTCACTTGGTTAAATCTACAATCTTGATTTATATTACTGAGGTTTGATCAATTACTTGAGCTTCTTCCAGTGAATCTTCAAGTCTGTAGATGAACAATGTTTCTTAACCCTTTTGACAGATGTTACTTTTTGAGATCTCTCCGACGATAGATCCACTGTTTACTTATTACATTCTTATTTGAGTTGAGTTAAATCCTCGAATAAAAAAATAGGCTTAACATATGCCTTTCAAGATGTCAAGTTCTCTATAGACCAAATGGAGATCTCGAGGTAAAATCTCAGAGTACAAAATTACAGATCAATTCAATATCCAAGATTAACAATCAACAAATAATCCAAACTGCTGGATTGACAAGTCTACAAAAAGCAGCTTGAAGGATGTGCAAGATCAATGGTGAAGATTAACTGACAAAGGAAGATCAAGATGATCACGGGATGCTAAAGATATGCTAAGCCATAAATAAAAGATATACTTTTCTATAAATGGAAATGACAAGTGACTGTTTATAAAAGCTAATAACATGTCTTATTGTACACTGTGTAAACCAGCAGTTAACTGATTATAAAGTTAACACTGGTCCTTTAGTCATAAGTAACAATTTAGATAGAAAATCTTGTAACTCTCTCAAGAAGAAGCTGAGATCTTTATCAACAAAGAGCCTAGAAATTTTGTAACAAAACATTCTTAATTTTAATATAAAATTAAGTGAGTTTTGAAGATTTGTGTTCTTTATTTTTCTGCAAGTTTAAATTTTGCATGAACACATTTTTACTACAAGATTTAATTGACTTTGTTCAACCATAATAGATTCAAGAAAAGCTCAAAAACAGTAAAACACATTCACCCCCCCCCCCCTCTTTGTGTTGTTCATTACCTAACAAGTGGTATCAGAGCAAAATCTGAAAGTAAACAGAATCAAGATCTTGGAAGAATGAATACACAGAAAACTAGTAGCATCAAAATTCCTACCTTTGACAAAGCTAACTCCACTCTTTGGAAAAAGTAAATATTGTTGTTTGTTAGGATGGCCAATCCACTCTATATTCAGATACTCAAAAATGGGCCCTTCACTCCTATGGTTAGAGTTGAAGAACCAACAGATGGTACTCAAAAAAGTACACTTCTGAAAGCAAAACTGGCTACAAAACAGGATCTGTTGACAGATCTAAGATAAGGTGCTACAACTGTGATGAGATGGGCCATTTTGCTACAGAATGCAGGAAACCCAAGAAGGCAAAGAAGGATAAAGCTTATCTTGAATTGGAAGCAAAGTATGAAGCTCTTCTGAAGAAACAGCAAAGTAAAGCTTATATTACAGAGGGTAAAAGTTGGGATGACTCTGAAAATGATGAAAATGAAGAATTTGGAAATTATGCTCTCATGGCCTTAGAGAAAGGAGAATCATCCTCATCTAAATCACAGGTACCAACTTTTACCACCATTGATTTAAATATGAGTCAATATAAGGAAACTGTAGAGAAGATGAGCACAAAAATGTTTCACATTCACACAAGCATGGTTGCTGCTAATGAAGAAGTTAGCAGATTAACAAAGATAAATGAGAAGCTTGAAAGTGAGAAGCAAGAAACTGAATTGTTGTTGGTGGAGCTTGAATCTATAAAGCAAGAGAATGTTTATCTCAAGATCAAGCTCAAGTGTGCAAATGAAATTGAAGGAGTGCTAAGGGAGAAGCTGGAAAAGAATGAGGTGAAGTTGAAGTCTTTCAGAAATGCATCTGAGCTGGTTGGACAATACCATGAGAAAAATAAACCATGTGCAAATATTGCTATTGGTCTTGACTATGATGCCTTGAACATCAAGAAGAAAGAGATGGGTGACAAAGGAAAAACAACAGAGATGGGTGACAAAGGAAAAGCAACAGCTAATAAAAATGTTCCAGCTATGCTGAAAAAGGTTGTATCACCTATGTTCAAGGCATGTGAAGTAATCTTCAGTGAAGATGAATTAATTATCAACCAAGAAATTATTGATGAGGATAAAAAGAAGAAAACTGCAGAATCAACTCAGTCTTCCAATACTGAAGAGAAGCTCATGGATAAACAAAGTCCCAAGAAACCTGTTAAAGAAACCAAAACTGAAGATGCAAGGAAGAAAAAGAAAAATAGAAATAGGAAAATGGGGATAAACAAAAGCAACAATTTTGCTTATGTTGCAGATGCTCCAAGAAAGAAATGTAAAAAATGTGGCTCTATGAATCACCTAACTCACCTTTGTAAAAAGACAGTTAGCAAGCCAACTGAAGGAGCCTGCAAATACAATGAAGCAAATGCAAGTGATCCCTACTCCTTTTGTGATAAGTTTGACTGCATTCCTTGTAACTTGAAAGTGATGAAAATTTGTCACAAACTGAGAGTAGACCTCAAAGAAACAAAATTTAAGTCTACAACAGAAAGGGAAAATGCTCAACAGTCAATGAACTCTATTCTATCTGAAATTACTCATTCTACTTCTGCTAAATCAGTTCACAAGAAGAAAGTACCCAACACTGTTTGGGTTGCTAAACACACTTAAAACTCATTGTGTGCAGGGCAAACTGAAGAAAGTCATCTGGATCATAGACAATGGATGTTCCAGGCATATGACAGGTGATAAAGCCCTGTTATCACAGTTTGAGGAGAAAGTTGGCCCTTTGGTGACCTTTGGAGACAACAACAAAGGATTCACAATGGGATATGGCAAGATTGTTTCTGAAAATGTTGTCATTGATGATGTAGCACGGGTAGCTGGTTTTGAAGTGAATCTTCTAAGTGTTAGCCAATTTGCAGACAAAGGTTTTGAAGTTTTATTCAACAAAGAAGAATGCACTTTTATCAGCAAGAAAACTGGTAAAGTTGCTCTGAAAGGAGCAAGGAAAGGAAACTTGTTTGTTGCAGACTTGGACTCAATAAATAAGGATGGAATTTGTTGCTTCTACACTAAGGTATCAGAAGAACAAAGCAAGCTTTGGCATAAAAAGCTGTCTCACTTGAATTTCAAGACAATTAACACCTTGGTCAAAAAGGAGTTAGTATGAGACATGCCCAAACTGGAATGTACTCAAGTTGAAGTTTGTGAAGCTTGTCAGAAATGAAAAATGAAAAGATCAAGTCACAAGTAAAAAACTGTGAATTCTAGAAGTTCACCATTGCAGCTCATTCACATGGACTTGTTTGGGCCAATAAATGTCTTATCAAATTCAAGGAACAAATATGCACTTGTGATGATGGATGATTTCTCAAGATATACTTTGGTAGAGTTCATGTACTCTAAAGATGAAACTCCACACATCATAATTGAGCACATCAAGAAGATAGAAAAATAGGCTAAAGATTACAATTGTATAAAAAGATTGAGAAGTGATAATGGAACAGAATTCAGAAATGCAACATTGAGTAAATTCTGCAAAAGTAAATGCATTGTTCAAGAATTTTCAGCTGCTAAAACACCTCAACAAAATGGAGTAGTTGAAAGAAAGAACATTACATTAGTTGAAGCTGCTAGAATAATTTTGCAAGATGCCAAGTTGCCAACAAGTTTCTGGGAAGAGGCTGTTAACACTGCATGTTACACTCAGAACAGATATCTCACCAACAAGGTACATGAAAAATCACCTTACTCAATCATGTCTAAAATAAAGCCTACTGTAAAGCATCTTCATGTGTTTGGAAGCAAGTGTTAAAAGACAACTCTGAATATGTGGGAAAATTTGACTCAAAGTCTTTGAAGTAATTTTTCTGGGATATTCATTGGTAAGAACAGCCTACAAAGTTTATGTGATTGATCAAATGAAAATCATGGAAAGCACATATGTGACTTTTGATGATGACAAGTGTCCATCCTTGGAATGCCTTGATGATAAAGAAGCTGAAGCCCTTGCATTTGAAAACCCTCAACATTGATAGTGATTCTAATGGGGAATATAAAGTTGATGCACAACAGATGATAAATGAAGAGACCACTCAACAGAAAAATCATGGAAGTGGAAACTCATCTCAAACACCTGAATTTGATAGCACAAACTCAGGGGGAGAAAGAGAAGAAGGATCTGGCAGTCAAACCAACAATAAAGAAAATAATGAAGGCACAAGTCAAAAAACTCATACAAGGAAGTGGGATAGAAGTCACACTATAGAAGCAATTATTGGTGATCCTACTACTGGTGTGAGGACTAGAAGTGCAACTGCTAATGAGTGCCTACATGCATATTTTCTGTCTCAAGTAGAGCCTAAGAAAATTGATGAAGCTTTACTAGATCCTGACTGGATATCTGCCATGCAGGAAGAGCTGAATCAGTTTGAAAGAAACAAAGTTTGGGAATTGGTTCCTACACCAAAGAATAGAAGCATAATTGGAACAAAATGGGTGTTCAGGAATAAAATAGATGAAAATGGTATAATTATCAGAAACAAAGCAAGGTTGGTTGCAAATGGCTACTCACAAGAAGAAGGAATTGATTATGATGAAACTTTTGCTCCAGTTGCAAGACTTGAAGCAATAATAATTTTCTAGCTTTTGTTGCACATTTAAATTTTAAAGTGTGTTAGGTCCCAATATGTTTGTAGAAGGGGGGGGGTTGAATACAAACTTAAACATTTAATAAAATTTAATGCGGAATAAAAAATTTGAAACAAAATTCAAGTTAAATAAAATTATTATTAAACTTGAACGGTGTTACAACAACGGTATCGTTTACAAGGGATTAATCTCAAATAACTTATTACAAATCTAGAATAATTTTGACATGAACTTTTTATATTTTGCAATAAAAAGATCAAATGCTAAAAGAAATTTGAGATTAAGTTCTAGGGATTTTGATCCGCTAGATAGTTATACAAGAACAAGAGAATAATTTCTAGTGGTTTAGATTTAACTTTAGTTGCTAGAAATTAATGATCTTGATTTGCAGCAGTTGAGAGATGAAATGTTGTGTTTTTGTCTTCTGCCGGCTGCTGTTTTTTTGTTCTTGAGTAGTTGAGGAGGATTAATGATCTGCTGCTCCTTGTCTTTAATTATTCAATCAACAAAACTAAATTGAACTGGCAAGACAATTTCATAGTTAATAGAACTTTCGGTATGACAATCTATTTGAACTAGCATGACTTTCGGTATGACAATCTGATTGTCATACTAGTTCAATTGATTGTCATTCTGAATTAATATTGAATATAAATTCAAAATCAATTCTGAACATTCATAATATTAATTCAGAATTAATTAATCAATTAATTTCAATTAATAAATAAATTAATCTTTGCAGATATAATTTATTTTCTTAATTCAATTATATGACTTAATTAATTAATAGAGAACTAATACTACTCTTGAACAACAACCATTCTTCTGAAAATCTTCTGAAAATCACTGAAAATTATGAATCAATTCCACCACTTCAATGTTGACACTCAATGTACTGTCTGGTTTATGAGTGAATAACTTCCGTGACGTTTCTTCATGTCTTGACTTTGATAACTTGATTTTCTTTAGATTAAATCCCTGTAATTATTTGATACCCTGACAAGATCTCTGTCACTTGATTAAATCCACAATCTTGATTTATATCACCGAGGCTTGATCAATTTCTTGAATTTCTCCCAGTGAAGTAATTCTTCAAGTCTGTAGATGAACATTGTTTCTGAATCCTTTGACAGATGTTACTTTGTGAGATCTCTTTGACGATAGATCCACTATTTACTTATTACATTCTTATTTGAGTTAAGTTAAATCCTCGAATAAACAAATAGGCTATGACATATGCCTTTCAATCTCCCCCTATATGTTTTTTAGACAATAACAACAAATACCTAGAGGATAACTCGACTAACAAATAAGAAAAAAATGTAACAGAAATGCAAAGTAAATAGCAGAAAAGTTCTAGATTATATTTTACATTTTCCAGATTCCAAAATAAATTTACAAGTTAATACAAGATAGATGTTCCTCTAGACTGAACATATGAATACATTTGTCTATCTTGATTCATTAAGCTCTAAGCATATAACATTAAGTTTAGAGTTATTTGAATTATGTTGTCTTCACTTCCGAATTCACCTTCTTCCAAATCTTGTAGCAACTCCTTGTCATAGACACGATCCCTTTCTGAAGAGATACTAACTGGTCTAACTGGTTGAACCCTGACTGACTTCAACTTATTCTTTAACTGATTGTACCTTTTAATGTTCTTTTCACAGTAAGCTTGAATCAGATCAGCAGCTTGAGTTTTCAACTCAGATGAGTATCCAGTAGTTCTTAAATGATGTTCCATCCAGACAAGATGCTTAGCGGAGTAGTCTTTAAGAGATTGTGGATCGAGATGGCAGATTTGAAGACAGTCAGACGTAAAGAATCTTACTTGAAAGGGCAAGTTGACAACTTGAGGACTAGCCCTACTAGCAAGCTCTTATAGCCTTTCACGAAGGACTTCATTTAATTTGGAGCTTCTGCTGAATTTGTTGAGAAGAACCCAAATCTCAGATAAAGAACGATTCTCAAACAGGTGAAGTGATACCTTGAAAGATCCTTCACTCTGACAATATACAAAGATGCTCATTTCATGTAATATTCTGTCAAAACCAGCTGAGATTCTTGAGATTTCAATCTTGATAGCATCCATGTACAAGTCATTGTTTGGATTAGTAGTTTCCATCCTGTCGAGAAGATGTAGAAAACTCCTTATTATTGTTTGTGCTCAGCTGAGGTATATCAAATACTCTTCTTATTGCATCCCATTTTACACCAATCTTCAGATTGACATCTCTTCTTCTTTCTTCAGCTTTAATGTCATGAAGATGTTGCTTTTCAAGAGTTTATGTTCTTTGGATTTCTTTCTTCTTGTCAATAATCTGAGATACCTTTTTAAGTTCAGCTTCTTTTCTCTTCAACTCTGACTGCTGCTTCTGGAACTCTTTCTTAAAAACAAGATCCACTGGTGCTTCCTCTTCCCAGTCTTCAAAATTACTTTCCTCTTCAGCTTCAAAGACACCAGCTTTATCTTCCATGACTGGTTCAACGGTAACATTAGGAACATCAAAAATATCAAAGTCATCTTGCTCTCCACTATAGTAGACATCATCAGGCATGCAAGACGACGATGATTTACCCTTTGAATCAGTATTAACCTTCCTTGTCTCTCCAGCAGAAGAATCTTTTTCTTTTTCTTTTCCACTTCTCCCTTGCTTCTCCCCCTTAGTTGAGGAATCCTCTACAGATTTCCCTTTAGACCCTTCATGACCTCCATTACCTCCAGAGCCCGAGCCTCCACCAGACGGCCCTTCAAAGAAAGTCATTTTCTCTTCATTAGGACAATGAGAATTTTTGATTATGAAATATAAGTGCTTCATCCCTTCATTGAGATTTTTCATGCCCTTTTCTATCTTCAAGAATCTGGAAGAGTCCAGTATTTGGTTATTATCAATCAGGTCTTCAAGAGAATTCATTCTAGCATGGATAGTAGCCATGTCAGGGAAGTTTGAAATGTCTTCGGCTGTTAAAGTTGGAGATTCCTGAATGGAGTTAAGCTTGGGTACAACAATGGTCTTCAAATCTGAGATATCATTTCTAATGAATGCCAGCTGATTGTTGACAGATGTGAAAGAAGAAGACCGTTCAACCACTTGTGCTTTGAATTTCTGAGCCTCAGCCTGACTTCTAGCAAGTTGTTCCTTCAGAGCAGCAATTTGAGCTAACAGGTTTTCAGTGTTTGTGTCTGTGTGCGCGCTCACCTGACTAGCTCTCATTTCTGTTTCGCTCAACTCACGTGCTTGTGTTTCATTCAGTATAATTGCTCGTGAGGAGCCATCCTATTGCTGGTCTTCTGTTCCTGCAATAGAAATCACCCTAGCCTCTTCAAGAGAGGTCAGTGGTGGTGCAATGGGAATTCGCGAGTCCCGATCCTCAGTCAAATCTATATTTTCAAGTGAAATAGATGTCTGAATTGCTTCAGGGATAGATTCACCGAGTTGCCCTCCACTTTCTCCAGACAAATCTGCGAGTGGAGAATCCCGTGAGGGAGCCAGAGGTGTTGGTTCTAGGTGGGGAGAAAATGACTCTATTAGAGGTGGCTGAGAGTCAGATTTTCCCTCTGAAGCATGTGACTGCTCTTCTGCCGTAACTATGGCAGGCACTGTAACAGACTCAATGTGCACTCCTCTCTCTGTGTCCTGGGTGTCATCTATTGGTATGTTTACTTCCATTGTGAGTAATGGAAGTGTGCGTGACTCAGTAAAAGATGTCATGTGTAACATCCGAGAAATATCGTGTAATTATTAGTATCAATATATGATTATTATGTGAAAATTATATGAATTTTTGGTGAATTATCTGATGATTGATAATAATATTTGTATGTTTGTATATAATAAAATGTTAGTATGTTAATTTTAATATGTCTAGAATAAAATATAGATAATTAAGGTATTTTTCTGGTAATTTATGGAGTGTTATATGATTTTATAATAATTTATGAATTTATTAATTATTTTCTGAGTAATTATAAAATTATTTTATAAAGCCGGGAATCGTCCGACTTCAACCGTTTTTACGTTTTTACAACCCGAAACTCTTCCGAAAACTCCTTTCTAACCTAATCTGGTAATTCCGGACATTTTCCGTGCTTTGACTTTTTCGATCCGGATTACGGTTTGACCCGTGCACGGCCCGACGCAAAATTTTCGATACGATAATCATTTCAATAAATCAACAAAACCCGTATTCTCAAAATATGGGATAATATTACATTATTTTTGTATAAAGTGTTTTATAAAAAGCCCGGTTGGGATAATTATCCAAAACTGATATCAAATCGGATCGTTATTACAGTTACTTAGCGGCTAAGCAACTAATTTAACGATCCAAAATGATCCAGAACAAACCAATATTCCGTAAATATAAATAGCATATTTCTTATTTTATTTTATTCATTTATTCATTTACAACCAGTAAAAATACAGTAAATACAGAGAAACACCCTAGAAACCGATATGTTCCTCAGAATCAAACGCACGAACGAAGGCGTTATCGAACTCCGATTTAAGCGTGTAATATATCAAAACGAAGCTCTCGAAAAGTACTTTCTGATTCAATCAACCATTTTAGTGCAGAAATTAAGGTAATTTTCTTATTTATTTATTTATATTCGAATTATTTGATGATTAAATTATGAAAAATTGTTCTTGATGTTGTTGATATGATTTGATGATTCCATCGTATAGATAATATATTTCTGACCAATTTGATATATTATATGTCAAAAACCTAGTTCAATAACATATAGAAATTGAGGTTTGATTTTTCTGATTCTGGGGTTATCAGCTGAATTTAATGATTTGAACAACTTCATATTGAATTTTAGAATTGATTCATGTGTTTAGTTTCACCCAACGATTAATAAATCAGTTAAATCGAAATTTTATTTAATTTTGTTTTAATCATTTTTAATTTAAATTTTACAGATTATTTATAACATGTTTGTCAATTTTGATCCTGGTGTTTGATTGTCTGCTTTACAAGCTTTAATTCCATGTATAGCTTGATTGATTTGGTTAAGAAATGGACTGGTTCGTGATTTCGCAGAGGCTCTGTTCATGTTGATGAGAGTGATTGGAATGAAAACGATCTGAAAACCGGAACGATTCGTGTGGTTTTGGCAGTCAATCGAGGTTGGCCGGAACTCCAAGGGGCTGCCGGATTGTTTCCAGAATCCGGCCGGCGACCCGGCGGTTCTTGGCAACCCGTTTGCCGACCCGAAATCAGACCCGAGTTTGATCCATTTTTCCCAATTCTGTTTTCCAAATCATGTTTGTGAAAAATCCTGTTTTAAAATAATTCAGAAATCTATTTTTTAATTTCTAAAATTCATTTTTAATCCCTCCAATCATTATTTTTATTCCAAAATTCATTTTAAATTCAAAAAAACAAATCTGATTTATTTGTTAATTAATTTTAGTTAGTTTTTAATTATTTTAATTAATCAATTAATATAATTTTAATTGATTAATTAACTTAATTAATTATTAATTAATTTTAATTGATTTAATAAATAGATTTAATTATTTATTCTTGATTTAAAAAATCTGAAAAATAGTTTTGGACTTTAAAATATTATTCTAAAATTATTTTTAAGGCTCGATAATTATTATAAAATTATTTTAAAGTAATATTTAGATATTCGAACCCTATTATTTAATTATTAAATGATTCGGGGACCGTTTTAATTCTGAAAAATGTTCAAAAATTCATAATAGATCAACCGTTCGTCCGTTTAATACGAAATGAACGCCTCTAGACTCAGAAAAATAATTTGCTTTTATTAAAAATATTTTCGAGACCTAAACTCTCTTTTATCTAAAGGACGTTTGTCTTGTAGATCATCCCGAGTCAATAATTGATCGATAAAATATTCTTTTTGACCCGATTTCAATTCTAAATGTATTAAGACCTATCTTTTGTCGATCCAACTTATGTGCTACATGAATTATGTGATTTATGTGTTATATGATTACATGCCCTATGTGTATGTGTTATGTGGATAATGAGTTAGCGTGTCTTTTAAACATTATCTGATTGAGATGTGATCTTTATCTGTTATTATCGGGCGGATAGATAATAAGAATAAACGTATAGACTAGAAAATTATATGTATATTATCAGTTTATTGAATAATATTATTTATGATAGATGCACATAGTTCGAGGCATTCAAAGCCAGACATAAATTGTAGAAGTAAAGCCTAATAGCGTGTAGTAATGAAACGAGTGGATTCAGAATAAAGATAAACCTATGGAAGTAAATGATAAAAAAGGTCAAGTAGCTTGTCAGGAGGAATACAGATGCAACAAGACTGAGTGATATGGCAGCTAGTTAAAGATCAGTAGATTATCAATTGAGGCAAGTATTCCTAACCTTTCTCCTAAAATACTGCAAATATTTATTCACTCCTATTCTAAGTTCAGAATAGTTAAATGTTTTATATTTCACTACAATTACTCTTATTATGCCAGATCTTTTCATTATTGTTCCTATAATTCGATTGCTCTCTTGAGCAAATACCCATTCGTTCGGGTTATTTGCGAACCCTGATTTGGGATATTTTGAAATCAAAATGATTTGATATCAAAATACTCTACGGGCTGGACGGTTATTATGAGGACCAGTGATGAGCTGGATCCTATGGGTCAGGGATGGACCGGACCCTTGGGCCATAGTGCCTGGGTACCTATATGTTGGCGGGTCTATGCAGTTGAGTATAGATCTGCACTGTATCCTGACTGATCAGCAGGTTATAGTTTATATATTGGTTTCTAGTGTCCAGTCTAATTTATTGTTGATCGCCATTAACGGCATTCCTTCCTTATTAATTCATAATTACAAATCAAACAAAGAGTTGATTCAAAAAGATTAAACATGGAAACGATCACTGTTCTTTTACAGAAAAATGTGATTTATAATTAAAGGCCAATGAGGGCCGATGTTTTGTTCGCTCAACTAGTTAAATATGTAAAGACGTTTTTAAAATCATTCAACAATCATTTCCAGGAGTTTTCTGATCTGATACCTGGAAACCATTTATAATACTTGCTAGACATTTTTGGCTCACTCTTGCTTTGTGAACTCTTATTTCTTTCAGTATCAAATGAGAGCAAAGTGAATAGCTTTTAATAGACAGCAAAAGTGGTGAGATTCCAGCTGAAAAAATTTGGAGATGTCAGAGTGATCAATACAAGGAAATTAGTAATGAGGTAATGAAATTGTATCTAGACAATATAATTTTAGAAGGTTAGATTCTTGTTTCATACTATAACCTGTAAGCGATCCTGAATATGAAGGGTTATCTGTATATTTATTTTAATATACAGGTTTTTATTATTATTTAGATTTGTGTAGTGACACCCAATCCTGACCCCGGATTTGAGAGATGTCATAGTTGGTATCAGAGCTACAGGTTATTGGTCACTGAAATAAGAATAGGTGAGGGTAAGATAGGAATGATAGGCCATATGAGATAGGAAAGTCCCTATGCATACTCATTTTAAGTTCGAATTGAGTGTGAATGAGGATTGGTAGGTCCGATACGGAATTGGTAAGCCAAGATTGTTGGGGCAAGCGTAAGGTGAATATCGCAACGCTATAGGTATATTGAGTTCTCAGACCCTACATTAATGAGGTGTCAATAGATCGACGGAGACTGGATATGCTACCCTACGTTTCATGCAGTTTTGAAGAAAATGCGATTGAGTCTTGCGAGAACTTTGTGTGAGAGAGGCTAGGTGAGTTTTGGGTACGATTAAACTTAGAATTAGGTAGTAGGACGAGCTTCACGCTGGAGGCAACGAGTTTATGGAAGCTGATGAAAAACCAACGTTGCACGTTTCGAAGGCACCACTATTACGAGAAGATTCCTATCACTTATTCGGAGCTGCGCAAGAAATGATATCTACCTTACCAGGTATAGGTAAGACTAGCAAGAAGATGCGACCCTATCCATAAACCGAACATCGAATCGCCTGCGTGGTTGTAAGCATAACATCAAAAACGATGGCAAGAATATCAGAGACAGTACTAAATGGCAGCATTGTGATGGAATTGCGAGTAAATGATATACAATAGTAAATGAAGTTTCGTCGACTAATAAGTGCGAGCAGAATCCAAGGAAGAGTAGAAGATGTACCAAAATGGAGAAACCCCTATGTGGGCATTCCTTTAATTAGATATTTCATTAGCGGATCAAGTGAATAGCAAGTAACTTATGTAGTAATGACAACCAAATAATTGATTTTCAAAATTTTAAAATGAGATTTTGGAGAAGATTTTCTTAATCAGCTTTCAGAAGATTTTTGGTATGAAATGAGTTTTACAATTTGGTTGTCGAATTACTATTTATGTTCTTGTTATTATAAAAAGAAAATGACCTAAAAAGAAGAATGAAAGTAAACTTAGTATTATTAGTCTGGAGGATTAAGTAGACCCATTAGTGAGAAGAAAGTTTAAAGTTTTCGTGAAAGATGAACATAAATTTTGTTTAATATTAATGATTAAATCAACTTGTTAAAACATTATTTACCCAATTCATGAAATTGTTAAAATTTAACGAGATTCGTAATTTGAACGGCAACGGATGACTGAAGGAAATGGAAGAATCTTCCAGATAATTGGAGAATAATAGTATTTCTATCGACGGAGTTGAGATGTTGCGTGATCGACTGTTATCTTACGTGGCATAAAGGAAATCGGAAGTAATAATTATAAATTTTGTAGGAACGCGATTACGATCAAATCAATAAAGCATTTAATGTGAGGCATTTCCAGACGATATTTTGAAGATATAATGTGACCTAAATTGTGAATCTCTCATTCGACTGGTTTCTGAAAGCATAATTAGGGGAAGCGTAGAAGGTGATCAATATCGAAATTTCTCTTCTTAATAAGATAGCGTATGTTCTTCTTAAATCTTGGATATGTATAAGTTTTTTCTGTGGATAAATCATATGAGGTGAAGACGAAAGAAATTTTTTGTATTCCTTCTGAATTGTTTCTCTCCTCAAATCACTAATTTTTGATTGAGACAAGCAGTGTTGTGGTATGACGCTTTGTCGAAATGATGAAGAGTCAGGTGGCAAGCCACCTAATCATGTGTTGTATGCCATATAGTATGAAAGACTGGCCATCTTGAATTCGAATATGGTTGTCTCATTCACATCTAAATCTTCACTCATTCTTCTTCCTTCAATTTACCGAATTACAAATTCTCCTAATCGTTTGTGGCATTGTTATTCCTTATTCAGTTTTCAATCAAAGTCATACTTGCAAACTCTCCTCTTGCGTAGAGTCTATTCTTTGACAATTTCAAAAGAAATGAAATAGTGTGGCACGTGGAATTATACAACAAATATACATACGACTGCAAATCGATAAATGGTGGACATCTGCGGGTATGGAAGAAGGAATTCATCGATAACATGGATGTGGCGAAGACATCAAGCCAGACAGTTGTTCGTGTTACAACGATCTCATCAGTACGATAGATTGCGTTAATATGACGCGCTTCAAATCAAAGGATTTTGACTTGAAATGAGTGGTTAGCAAACCGTAATAAATAAATTAGTTATAAAATAAGAAAGTAAGGTTGTATACAAAGCAAACGAGTGTCGGGACAACAATCAGAGATCAAGGGAATTCTAAGCACTGAATCAGACAGGCAATTAATACGTGAAATATCCCTTCATCGCGGAAAGATATTTGTCGTGAAGATTCAAGATTAAAGAAATCTTAATTGCAAACAAATCTTGAACGTGTTCTTCAAGAGATGGTGAAGTTCTCTTACCTAAGTAAATGAATGATGGCAAATTTAATACCCATAAGCGGGCCAGAGACGGAGGTTCGATACGGGAACATAAGTGGAGATGAAGCAATGGTGACTCGACTGTGAGACCTTTTAAGAAATAATGATTTGCCAATTGAGTTTCCAATCGGACTGTGGCAATAATAATGAAAATCATGCGTAGTTATTAAAAGATAAACGGATTAGTTAATGAAATTAAGTGCGTATCATCAACAATAAATGGTTGGTATGACCAATTGTAGAATGCGGTATAATTTTTAAAAGTAACTATACATAATTAGTAACGACAATAAATAAGTTAAAATACTCGCGAAATGAAATTTTGAGACACGAGATAAATTTTAAAGCTTACTGATAAAATTTTGTAATATTCTGAAAGAACTGGGAACAGAGTGGTTATGTTAATCCTTGTTGATTTAAGACCTTAAGTCTCATTTCAAAAGATATATGTTATGCCAATTAATCATACCTATACTAATCAAAACGACATAGTTTGAACTATGGTGGATGGATGAATTTGGTTGATGGAAATGGATGGATGTGATTGTAGATGATTTGGTAGATTGATGGTGTTGGCTTGAGTCCGACTAGTAGTCGATGGTATAGGGGAGGTGCTGCCCAAATTTTCAGAAATTACTCTACATATAAGGATAAAGAAGTATATTCTCACTCCCAGTTGTACTCCAAATGGTTGTGATTTCGGTTCTTGAGAAAGAATGTTATGATCGAACTAACTTTATGTAATTGGTCTTTGATTCTAGTTAGCTAGTCTTCACTTGGTTTAAGTGATCGGTTAAAAGAGTTAATTGATCAACTTTACCAATTAATGGTTAGCTAAATGGAGATCGATTCTAATTAAATTGAGTCAAGCTCTAACATGATTTTCAGATCCAAAATCAAAGCGGTTAGCAAATTGAAGGAAGTGATGGCATTAGCAGGAATCGAAAGTTTAGTAGAATTAGCATGATGTTACCACAGACATGTGTGAGACTTTATCTAGATGAATATGCTCTTTTCGATAAACAAGCGGAACAAAAAAGTAGTTGGTACATGCTAGTTAGAAGAAAATTTTCAAGAACTGAAGGTTCAAGATAAAGCAAAGATATTCTATCATCTGTAATAGCATTCCAGGAAGGACTTGAAAGTGTACCCATATCAAATGGCGATTGAATAAAAGTTTTTGAAAGCTCGCAAATCCAGGTATCCGATGTAAGACGAAGACTAACAAAGTACACATGTGAACTTGGGAAGAAGAAATGTTGATCAATTGGAAAAAAACAAATATGCGAATAATGATGATTTAAGTGAGGCTGAGAAAGTAATTATCGATGAATTTGATAATTTTGTCAATAAGAACTTAAATGTTATAAATAAAAGCCTTTTATTAACTTCAGAAATGGCTTAGCTAATAATGCACATATTAATATTATCAAGAAAGACACATTCCTTATATTAGAAGAGTTAATGAGTAATGAGAATGAAGAACTAAATAAGAAAAGAAGTGGAATTAAAAGGATGATAAATAAATTTTATAAAATAGTCCAGGATATAAGCAAGTTATGAACGTCAACTGTGTCAGAATTGATAGGAGAATGAAGTGAAACGCCGATAATTGAAGATAGAAATTTCATTCAAAGAATGCGCGTAAGCAGGGAAGATTAAACAACAGTATTTATGGAAAACTATTAGAGAAGAACGATACAATGAATCTCATATCGGAATTCTTCTTAATTAAAGTGAAGCTCTGAAGATTCTAACAAATGATTTATCAAGGTTACCTCGGGAAAAGAGGTAAGAATTTTCATCAGTTACTGTACGAGTCGAGCTGGTGCCAAAAGCCCTGTATTGTATAACCCAGTAGAAATGAGATATTGAGTAAAGGAAAACTTCAGAAATGTGGAATGCAAGAATAATGAAATAAAGGGGTACTTTGCGCTATACACAAAAGTGATCATGGAGAAAAGAGAAGGGAGGTATGAAGTCACACATCGGTTATCAGAAATTGCAAGTCTAAAGATTAAATGAACATAGTGTATAAGGAGTAATTGGATAGTGTGAGTGTATTTATTAATAACATCCTCGCCCATTCAAGAACTAAGGGAGACCAAGTTAAACACCTGAAGATATGCATGCGAAGGGTGAAAGATTAGCAACTGCGTTCTAAGCTACAAAGGTATGTACTCTGGTTATAATTAATTATGAGCTACGAAAGTATGGCTAATTACCAACCAAGCAAGATCCATTCAGAGACAGATGTCTCGAGTAGAAAAGAAAGAGTAAATATCACTAAGATTGCTGGGAAGTGGATAAAGGAATTGGAAAAGTTAGAAATTGAGAACAGGTTTTGATCCGACTTCTGGATTATACTGATACTTACTTGGTTGTTAGATATCAAAGGTGGTATTAATATAGATGATTGATGTTGACTTCAGTATGGAAAGTTTTGAGCATCAAAGGTTATATTGATATCTAATTTGATATGACAACAAAATTAGTATTAGTACCAAGAGTTCGGCTTTGAATAAAGTTATGGTTTATTTTATGTCAAATTAATATTTCCTTTCCGATAGTAAAGTATTCTCATTCAATGAATGTTCTTGATAGTGATTGAAAAGAAATTGAAGTATACTAGGAAGTGATGTATTAAATGCAATTATCGAGATCTTCCTTTAATTTTTTAAGTTTGACTAGATTTAGAACATTTCGAAGCATCAGACGCCATAGGTTCAGTATATCGGGCGCAGACAGATCGAAAGTACAAGAGACCAGCTAAAGGTTCTCGAATAAAATTGGAAGTGATCATGAGCCAGACTAATCGAACAAAAGGAGAACAGCCAGGAAAAATGGAAGGTGCATAAACACAAATTAGTAAAATTAGAAAGAAAAGCATATTAGTATAAATTAAGTTAGTCCATCGAGGCAATAAGGTAGATAGAACGATTACGAATGGGTTGACCTTGTTGTTACAGGCATCACGAGTTCATAAGACGTTCAAATGTATATGACTAAGAAGGGTAATTTAGCTCCCTACGTATAAAATGAAGGTTAATTCGGGTTACGTGAGTAACTGACAAATTTAATGTCGGTAAGAGACCGTTGAATTGTGATTAAAGTGATGAGACCCGAAGAATTATAGAAAAGATACTTGAAAAATATCCTAGTCAATGACAGAAAGTAAATACGCCCTGGTCTGAATGCATCATTCACAAATGAAGAAGAAGATTACAGGAATGGTTAAAAATCCTCCAATGCGATGGGAAGCAATTACAAATTAGGTTATTTGAACGAAGAAACATATGAGGACGAGATTCAACACCGAGAAACAATTGGAAACACAGATAGGCACGAGTTACTAGAATTAGAAAGAAAAAGATAATTAAGATGTGTTATGTTGGTCCCTCCTAGATAGTAGAATAGACAGAATAAATAGAAGTGAGTTGGCTTCACCGCTACCCATATAGCAGAAAGAGTAAGTTAGCTCTATTATATATAAAAGATGGAGATTTGAATTGAGATATATAAGCAACAAATAGAATATGATGTTTGCGAGAGCCTATTAAGGAAAGATTGATATTATGCGTTAAAGTTATGAAAAAGTATAAGGTTAAAAGATTCACCTGAGAAAATGAAAGTGATATACTTAAAAAGTATCAGTACTATTCCTTAGCGTGATTCTGAGGACAGAATCCTTTTAAGGGGGAAGGATGTAACATCCGGGAAATATCGTGTAATTATTAGTATCAATATATGATTATTATGTGAATATTATATGAATTTTTGGTGAATTATCTGATGATTGATAATAATATTTGTATGTTTGTATATAATAAAATGTGAGTATGTTAATTTTAATATGTCTAGAATGAAATATAGATAATTAAGGTATTTTGCTGGTAATTTATGGAGTGTTATATGATTTTATAATAATTTATGAATTTATTAATTATTTTCTGAGTAATTATAAAATTATTTTATAAAGCCGGGAATCGTCCGACTTCAACCGTTTTTACGTTTTTACAACCCAAAACTCTTCTGAAAATAACGTCCTAACCTAATCTGGTAATTCCGGACATTTCCCGTGCCTTGACTTTTTCGATCCGGATTACAGTTTGACCCGTGCGAAGGCCGACACAAAATTTTCGATACGATAATCATTTCGATAAATCAACAAAACCCGTATTCTCAAAAGACGGGATAATATTACATTATTTTCGTATAAAGTGTTTTATAAAAAGCCCGGTTAGGATAATTATCCAAAACTGATATCAAATTGGATCGTTATTGCAGTTACTTAGCGGCTAAGAAACTAATTTAACGATCCAAAATGATCCAGAACGAACCAATATTCCGTAAATATAAATAGCATATTTCTTATTTTATTTTATTCGTTTATTCATTTAATGCCAGTAAAAATACTGTAAATACAGAGAAAAACCCTAGAAACCGATATGTTCCTGAGAATCAAATGCACGAACGAAGGCGTTACCGAACTCCGATTTAAGCGTGTAATATATCAAAACGAAGCTCTCGAAAAGTAATTTCTGAATCAATCAACCATTTTAGTGCAGCAATTAAGGTAATTTTCTTATTTATTTATTTATATTCAAATTATTTGATGATTAAATTATGAAAATTTGTTCTTGATGTTGTTGATATGTGTTAGATATATTTGATAATGTCATGACTAATATGATTTGTGTTTAGTTTTCAGATCTTACTTAACAGGACAAAACAGTACTTACTGAAATCAGCACTTACTTGAAGTCAGAACTTAATGATATCAGTACTTAAATTATCAGGAGATAATTATTAGAAGATGGATATCAGAACTTAAGTGTAGAAGGACGAATAGTTAAGGAAAGGCTGATTGTAAGGAAAGAAGATCAAGACAAACGTAAGAAGAGATATGCATGAAGAAGGAATTATATGAAGAATAGAATACTTGGAAGAAAAGATAACTAGTTGATATATTTTAGGAAGCAGAATTATATTCCATATCAATTTTGTAACTGTGTAGTATATAAACACAGACATAGGGTTTACACTATATGTGCCATCATAATCGAAGCTATTATTGATTGTAACCCTAGCAGCTCTCGTGATAATTTGTTCATCACTGAGAGAGGACAGTTCCATATTGTAACAAAGTTTAATAAAGCTTGTTTTCTGTTACTTGTGTTCTTTAATTCGATTTGATTGTGATAAACACTGTATTCAACCCCCTTCTACAGTGTGTGTGACCTAACAAGTGGTATCAGAGTAGATCTGTTAATACACAAATAGTTTAAGATCCGAAAACAATCATGTCTGAAGAAGAACAAACTCCGACCAAGCCCACGAAAACTGAAGAACCTCCTAAGACTCAAATCCATAGTCGATATGAGACTATTAGAGTTCCCATACTGAAACCATCTGAATATTCCATATGGAAGGTGAGGATGTCTATGTTTCTGTAAGCTACTGATCCAGAATACCTTGACAGAATCAATGAAGGACCACACAAGCCAACCAAACTCTCTGTTGTAGTTGCAGGTGAACCAGCAAAGTCTGTACCAAAGGAGAAGAGTGATTACACTGCTGAAGAACAGGAAGACTATACTCACTCAAGAGTATGAGCACTTTGACTCAAAGCCTGATGAGTCATTAACTGGTTTATATGAAAGATTTATCAAACTCTTTAATGATTTGTCACTAGTTGACAAGGAATATGATCTTGAGGATTCAAATCTTAAATTCCTATTAGCACTTCCTGAAAGTTGGGATTTGAAGGCCACCACTATAAGAGATAAGTATAATCTTGAAGAAACAACTCTTGATGAAATTTATGGGATGTTCAAGACTCATAAACTTGAGATGGAACAAAGAAACAAGAGAAAAGGAAGAAAGTCAAGGACAGTTGCTCTTAAGGCTGAGGAGGAATCCCCCAAAGCAGCTACCTCAAGGAAAGGCAAGGGAAAAGCTCTCATCACAAAGTCTGATACTGAATCATCAAGTTCTGATACTGATGATGACTCTGAAACTGAAAGCTTACCTGAGATGGATCCTGATCAAGAGATGATGAAGCTGTGTGCTCTTATGGTGAAAAGAATCACAAGGATTACATACAGGAAATTCAGAAAAGGAAAGAAGTTTTCCAAGAAAGGTGCAAGTTATGATAAGAAGAGTTTCAGAAAATCTGAAGGCAAAGGAGGAAAGTCTGACAGAGGAGATTACACAAATGTCAAATCCTACAACTATGGTGAGAAAGGCCACATATCTCCTGATTGCAAGAAAGTGAGGAGTGACAAAGGCAAGGCTCTTGTCACAAAGAAGAAAAGCTGGACAGACACTTCAGATTCTGAAAGTGAGGTGAACTATGCATTGATGGCAAATGCTGATAGCAGTTCTGATGCTGCTGAGTTAAATGTACCTCAAACTACTTATGCCTTTCATACTGATGATATTAATGAGTTGAGAAGATATCTTAAAACCATGTTCATTAGTTATAGAGATCAAATTTAACATGTGAAAGATTAACTTCTGAAAATCTTGCTTATAAGAAGAGGAATGATTATTTAGAAAAAGAGTTAGTCATGTTCCATCAAACTCAGAAAGATAGAGATGATGCCTTTTATGTTAGGGATGAAATACTTAAAATAAATGAATCTCTAAAAATTGAGTTAGAAAAGGAAAAAGGGATTATCAGGACTTGGACTAACTCTGGCAGAACAACTCAGAATTTTTTAAGTAGTGGAAACTGGAAAGAATGCTTAGGTTATGGAGAATATAAGAATGATAAGGGAACTGTAGAGATTGAGCCTATAGTTGTTAAACAAAAGCCAAAGGTAAATCCTGTTAAGTTTATAGTTGTAAAGTCTAATAATGATAAATCAGGAGTTAAAGAGAAATTAACTTCTGACAAACCAAAACAGGGTAAGCCAACTGAAGTAAACATAGGTTTAATGACAAAGAAGCAGCTTAAGCATAAGCTGAAAGATGTTAAGAATGTAAACAAGGTAAAGCCACCTAGGAAAAATAGGAATAGAAAGGAAGGTGTGAATAAAAGTAATGATTATAAGCCTGTTCCTAATGCTCCTAGAAAGAAATGTCATAACTATGGAAATTCTAACCATTTGGCTTCTTTTTGCAGGAAGAATAAGAACATAAACTCCTTACCTTCAAAGTCAGGAGTTAAGAGTCAGTCTGTTAGATATAGGCCACAATATCCTTGTTTTCATTGTGGTAGTTTATGGCATTCCATTTATACTTGTAAGGAATATCATAGTTTATACTATGATTATTATCAAATAAAACCTTCTTTAAAGAAAGTTAGCATTGTTCCTTCTACTATAAGTTCTGATGCAAAGTCTGATACTGTAAATGCTGATAAGAAAACTGTTAACATAAACTCTGATGTTAAATCCGCTGCAAATGTTAACAAACTTAATAAGGCCAAAGGATCCAAGCAAGTCTAGGTCCTTAAAACTAATTATTAGTGGTCTTTGTGATTGCAGGGCAACAGGAAAAACATCCTAGTTCTGGACAGTGGATGTTCAGGACATATGACTGGAAATAAAGCCCTGCTATCAGACTTTGTGGAGAAAGCTGGCCCAAATGTTTCTTATGGAGATGGCAACATGGGAAAAACTTTGGGATATGGCAATATCAATCTGGGGAATGTCATCATTGAAAAAGTAGCTCTGGTCTCAGGACTTAAACACAATCTTCTCAGTGTTAGTCAAATCTGTGACAGAGGTTATCATGTGGATTTCTTTGAAAAACACTGTGAAGTTGTAAGAAAATCTACAGACAAAGTTGTTCTGAAAGGATACAGGCATGGTAACATTTATGAAGCCAAGCTTTCAACAAGTACTGATGGTTCTGCAATCTGTCTGTTAAGTAAAGCATCAATTGAAGAAAGCTGGAATTGGCACAAGAAAATCTCTCATTTAAATTTCAATAATATAAATGAACTAGTCAAGAAAGATCTTGTGAGAGGTTTGCCAAAATCAGTATTTGCTCCTGATGGCCTTTGTGATTCATGTTACAAGGCAAAACAAAGAAAATCTTCTTTCAAGAGCAAGACTGAATCATCAATTCTTGAGCCTTATCACCTACTACATGTTGATCTATTTAGTCCAGTGAATGTCATGTCTATTGCGAAGAAGAAATATGCTATAGTCATAGTGAATGAGTTCACCAGATACACATGGGTGTATTTCTTGCACACAAAAGTGAAACTGCATCTATTTTGATTGATCATGTCAAGCAACTGGATAAATTGGTCAAAGATTCTGTGAAGATCATAAGAAGTGATAATGGCACTGAGTTCAAGAATTTGATCATGGAAGAGTTCTGCAATGACCATGGAATCATGCAGGAATTTTCTGCTCCTGGAACTCCACAACAAAATGGAGTTGTTGAAAGAAAGAATAGAACTCTTATTGAAGCTGCACGAACTATGCTTGATGAAGCAAAGCTACCAACCTATTTTTGGGCTGAAGCTGTGCAGACTGCTTGTTTTACTCAGAATGCAACACTCATTAACAAGCATGGAAAGACACCATATGAGATGGTGAAGAAAAAGAAGCCAAATCTGAAGTATTTTCATGTATTTGGATGCAAGTGTTTTATTCTTAAAACTCATCCTAAACAGCTATCCAAATTTGATCTAAAAGCTGATGAAGGAATTTTTGTTGGATATCCACTTTCCACAAAAGCCTTCAGAGTCTACAATTTAAGAACAAGGGTAGTCATGGAATCTATCAATGTCTCTTTTGATGATAAGAAGATTACTGGACTTGAAGATTTCAATGATCATGATCAGCTGAGATTTGAAAATAAAGTTCTAAATTCTGATACTGTAAATCCTGACAGTCTAAATCCTGACAGTCTAAATCCTGACAGTCTAAATCCTGATACTGCAAACTCTGATGGATTAAACTCTGATGTTATTGAAACTGTGGTGACTACGCCAAAGGAAGATGCACCTGTGCAGGGGGGCATACTGAAGATACAACCACATCTCAAGAAGCATCAGAACCTACAACTGGCTCTTCAAGTTCTGATTCATCAAGTTCTGATGAGCTAAGTTCTGATAATTCTGGAAACTCAAATTCTGAAGGATCCAACTCAGAGAGCATAATTTCAGGGGGAGCATCAGAAAATGTTGATGAAAACAGCATGGATCATGGGGGAGCATCCAGTTCTAGAGAAAATCTTCCATCTGCAAGGAAGTGGAATAAAGCACATACACCTGACTTAATTATTGGAAATCCTGATACAGGTGTCAGAACTAGAACAGCTACATCAAATGAATGTCTCTATAATTCTTTTCTTTCTTAGACTGAACTAAAGAAAGTGGAAGAAGCTCTTCAAGATGCTGATTGGGTGCAAGCAATGCAGGAAGAGTTATATGAATTTGAAAGAAATAAGGTCTGGACCCTAGTACCAAGACCAAAGAACATATCTGTTGTTGGTACAAAGTGGGTGTTCAGAAATAAAACTGATAGTGATGGCATAATTACAAGGAATAAAGCAAGGCTAGTTGCAAAATGATATTCTCAACAGGAGGGAATTGATTATGATGAAACATTTGCACCAGTTGCTAGATTGGAAGCCATAAGGATATTTTTGGCTTATGCTGCTCACAAAAAGTTTACAGTCTTTCAAATGGATGTGAAAAGTGCTTTTCTCAATGGAGAATTAGATGATGAAGTATATGTTGAACAACCTCTAGGTTTTGTAGATTCCAAACTTCCAAATCATGTCTACAGGCTTGATAAAGCACTCCATGGCCTTAAGCAAGCTCCAAGAGCATGGTATGAGACTTTAGCTCAGTTTCTTCTGGAAAGTGGATTTAACAGAGGAACTATTGACAAAATATTGTTCTACCTCAACCATGGAAAAGACTTACTTTTGGTGCAAATATATGTTGATGATATCATTTTTGGTTCTACAAATGACAGACTTTGTAAAAAGTTTGCCAAACTGATGCAGTCAAGATATCAAATGAGTATGATGGGGGAACTTAGCTATTTTCTGGGCCTTCAAGTAAAGCAGAATAAAGAAGGCACTTCTATTTGTCAATCCAAGTACACCAGAAATTTGCTGAAGAAATTTGGAATGCAAGATTGTTCAAGTGCATCCACTCCCATGGCCACTGCAACAAAGTTAGATAAGGATACTGGTACATCAGTAGATATTACTGATTACAGAGGTATGATTGGCTCATTGCTCTATCTAACTGCAAGTAGACCTGATATCATGTATGCTACCTGTCTTTGTGCAAGATTTCAAGCAGATCCAAGAGAACTTCACTTAACAGATGTGTTTTCAAGTACCTTAAGGGTACAGCTGATCTAGGATTGTGGTATCCTAGAGAATCAGACTTTAAGCTAATAGGTTACTCAGATGCAGATTTTGTAGGATGCAAAATTGACAGGAAAAGCACAAGTGGAAGCTGCCAATTTCTTGGAGGCAGATTAGTTTCTTGGTTTAACAAGAAACAGAAGTCAATTTCCACATCAACTGCAGAAGCAGAATACATTGCTGCAGGAAGCTGTTGTGCACAGATTCTTTGGATGAAGAATCAGTTACTGGATTATGGGTTAACATATTTCAAAATCCCTATTTACTGTGATAATCAAAGTGCTATTGCTATGACAGGTAATCCAGTTCAACACTCAATGACAAAGCACATTAGCATTAGGTACCACTTCATAAGGGAACATGTGGATGAAGGTACAGTGGAATTACATTTTGTTCCAACAGATCAACAACTAGCAGATATCTTCACAAAACCACTGCGTGAAGCTACTTTTACAAGATTGGTAAATGAACTTGGAATGGTTTCAGGTTCCTTCTCTAAATCTGCTTAATTATGTTCTGATACATCAGATTTTATGATCAGTATTTACAGATATTACTATCTTTGTGTATTCTGTGCTTAAATTGAAAATTGCTAAAGTGCTGATTGTTGTCTGATATGAATTTCTAAACTCTGATAGTGATATGAACGTTTCTGTGACTATTCAATCCAATGAGGATTACTGTGCTAGATACTGACCTAGTAATCTTTAATATACTAAAGATCTCATGTATGAAGTAATTGTTTATGTGGCAATCTTTTAACACAAGCAAATTATGATATTGAGCTTAGTTAAAGTTTACTTTGTGTATCTTATTATTAAGTCAAAAACTAGAATAGTGCTTCTTATTTGTTAAGTTCTGATGTTAGTAAATCTGGTGGATGTACTAAGTGCTGATAAGCCTCACTTATCAAAAGAAAAAGAAAAAAAAAGAAAAGAAATAAAAATCAGGTACTCCTTTGAGATCTAGAGTAAAAATGTGGAAGGGAAGATCCAAGTGCATTGCTGGTATTAAGTTATATGCATTAGAAAAGCAAAATAAATATTTTATTTGGTGACTTGTCACACTCTATGATTACTGGAGAAATACTCTGATAATAGCATAAATTCTAATAAGTAGTCATGACTCACTTACACTGAGAAGCCATTGATGGAATTTCAAAAGATGCATAAAATGAGCACAAAACAGTTGAGGTGGACTCATGCATGAACTCATTCTATAGTAGACTTCAGAATAATGACAGATTTTGGGCAAAGTTTATAGTTATGCCTTATTTCTAAGATGTACTGAAGTGAATCAAACTTAATCTTTATATGATATTTAGCTTACTGCACACACATACACTCCATATGAATAATGAAAATTACTGTGGTGATAAATGTTATTTTAGATGAACAGGTTAAGTGTCAGTTGCATAAATTCTGAGGACAAGTTATGATGGAAATTCTGATGATTAAGTTCTGAAGAAACGAAATCAGTATTTATGTGAAGAATTACAGAAACAGGAATTCACTTTTCGAGTTAAGGAGTCATGTTCTGATGACCTATTAAATTATTATAATAATCAAGTTCTAATGACCTTTTAAATTCTGATAATAATCAAGTTCTGATGCTGACGTGGCAGTATTTATTTACTTGGTTTATTTTTTTTCATTACCTCAACGGTCATATGCTTTTTGAATATTGGTTTATGAGAGATAAAGCAGTAATAATCATTTCTTACTTGGTTAGTGGGACGGTTTTTCTCCTTGAAAAACTGTATGTGATAAGTAATAATTGCTTATTTACCGTGCCCATTAATTTTTGCCTTAACTGCTACATGTTTGACAGGTGTAAATGTTTGTTCCACTACTTTTTAACTACTGTCACGTGGGGTGTCTAAGTAAAAGAGATAAAAGACTTTTAAATCTTTTATTTTTAGTTTTATTCTACTCTCTCTCTTTTCTTATTCTCTCTCACTTTTTCTGACGGTTTCTTTACATACATTTTATCAAACACCTTACAGGAAATTTTATTTCTCACTTATTTCTCATGGCACCCAAGGATTTAATTATTGATGGAGCCAAGTTTGTACCAAACAACTATGCTGCAATCTTGAAAAAGGCTGAAGCTCCATCAGATTTGCACTTTGTGCAAGATTATTTAGCAAATAGTGAGATTGGGTATGCTTTGACCCAACCTCAAACTATTTCAAGCCAACAAGTTCTGACATTTTGGCGGACTGGGATTTTTGATGATGGTGGTGCTACTGGTACTCCAAGCATCATATCTGAAGTCAATGATGTTGAGCATGTGGTTACTCCTGGAGCAGTTCGTAAAGCTCTCCACTTACCAGAAGGCTGTACTTTTTCAACAGTGGAGGACCCTATTCTACAGCAGCTCATGGCCAGTTTGGGCTATGAGAAAAGTTTGGGCAAGCTTGGACAGTTGAAAAGGGCAAATATCAAGAAGGAATGGAGCTTTTTCTTCGATTGTATCACTAAGGGATTCGCCAATAACTGCTCTAACTTTGATGCCATTTCAATTATGAGTCAGCAAATTGGGTATGCTCTTATTCATCAAACTCACTTTGATTTTGCAAGTGCTGTGCTAGGATTCATAGGGGATAGGATGACAGAGGATAGGAATGTAGTATAATTTGCTAGATTATGTCAGCTTATATAATTTTTGTTGTGCTGATGAACCCCAACCTACCACTGATTTAATTCCATCCTTTAAGCTTGCAAAAAGGGCTTTTAATGATTTGTTAAATGCTGACATTAAGAAAATAGTGGTTAGACCCTTACAGATACCTCAGTCTGTAAAACAAATTCTTGTAAATGATGATCCTCAAACCTACACATCTGTTTATCCTGATGTTAAACCCACCGGCACATCCCAGCCACCACAACAACCATCAGAACATATCACACCTACACCTCAAACTTCTAAACCTCAACCTACTCAACCCTCCATCAGGGCATATTTCAAACCATCACAGACATCTCACCCTTCACCATCAGCACATCCTGTGAGGCCTTCATCTTCCAAACCTAAGAGGACAAAGACTGTACCTCAGACACAACAGAAGAGAAGGAGGATTGTTCTGAGGGATGAGTCAGACAGTGAGGAACAGGTTCCAGTATTAGAACATGTTGTTGTAGAAGCTGAGAAGGTCTCTTCTCAGAAGAATGTTGAAATTGGGAGTTCTAGGCCCCTAAAAAGGCTTAGAAAGCTAAATTCTGATGATGAAGCTCCCAAAGTCTCTAGTTTTGCAAAGAGACATAAAAATCAAAGAGCCAGGAGGGCTTCCAGTGTATCATCACATTCTGAAGAAACTCTGGAAGAAGGAGCTAAGGAAGGGGGTCAGGAATCTCTTATCCCAACAGAATCAATTGTTGTTGAATTACTTCCTTCAGCACAACCAGAAACTACTCAAGACAGACTGCCTACTCCTCTTGTGTCTCCTGTAAATGAGCATGTACATACTGCAGACCCAGGCACAAGTGTTGAGATTGATATTCACAACCTGATTATGCCTGAGGTTCTGTACTTGGAAGCTCCACCAGATCAAATCACTCCACCAACAACACCAATTCTAGATGCTGATTTTAATGAAGATATTCCTTCTACACCAATTATGGATCTGGATGATGAAAATCAGAATTTAGGTGGGCATCAAGGTTTGGCTGTTGATCAGAACTTAGTTGGAGATCAGCACTTAGAGGATGATGTTGAAGTCTCAATAGCCTCTCATACTATTCTTTTATCAGAGGAAGGTGATGATGCTGATTCTATAAGTTCTGATGCCGTTAATATTGAACTTACTGGTGAAGCTGCTGTCAATGTAGATGCTGATGCAGCTGGTCCATCAGGACATGCACCTCCACAAGCTCCTTCAAAAGCTGATCTTGTTCAAAAGTTTGTTAGAGGAGATGCACCAGTACCTTGGAGTGAAACTCCTAGAGGAAGGGAGTGGACCAAGGAATGGAACAAAGTTGATTTCATTCCTACTTCACACATACTTGCTGAGCACTTGGGAAAGGCTGATGAGATGCTAGTCAATGATGATTTCAAGACACGGCTCAGGGTTACTGCACTCAGTACAAGACACCTTCAAAGTCAACAATCTGTAACTCAGGCCAAGGTAGACAAGATTCAAGAATCCTTAAATCAGCAAGATATGGTTGCCAAACTGGACAAGAAAAAGTTTTTCAAACCTACCTTTGACAGAATTGTGTATATTGAGAAAACTCAGGAGAAGCAACAGGCTCAGATTGATAACATTTTGAAGAATCAAGCTTCTCATCAAAATCAACTCAATGAGATCCAATCCTCAGTGGAATTGCTTCTCTCTCTTCTTTTACCTGCTGATGCTAAAAAGGGGGAGAAAGTAATTAAGTCCAAATGCAAAACTGTTAAGTCAATGAAGGGAAAGGATGATGAAAAGGATGACCAGGGAAACTCTGGAATGGGTGGAGGTCATGGTCAAAGTAAAGGTTTTTCATCAAGTAAAGCTGGAACTACGAGTCAAAGAACAAGTTCTGGTACTGGGAGAAGAATAAGTTCTGATACTGGTAAAAGGATAAGTTCTGATGAACATCTGGACTTGATGAGGAAATTTCAAGACAGTTATTTCTGAAAGAAAATCCAGGAATGGACTTTGAGAGACTAAAGGAAGAAGAAGCTAGACTTAAGTTAGAAAAAGTCAACTCCAAATCCGAAGCTTCTGTTGTTGAAAAGAAAATTCCTAAGGCTAAAGGCATTGTGATAAAAGAAAGGATAAATCCTGAGGCAACTAAGGCCAAATCACAAATGGAGATAGATCCAAGGTCCAAGGGCAAAGAGAAAGTTGGTGAACCTGTAAAGATTTAGTGCCTACTATGGATGAAGAAATATCTGATGAAGATGCTAATCTTACTCTGATTTCAAAGAAGATTTCTCAAACAACCTCTGACATGGCTCAAGTTGTTCAGAGTCAAGATATAGTAAGTTATGATATGACAATGAAGCAAGCAACCTCTGACATAGCTCAAGTTGGCTTGATATCAGAAGATAAGGAAAAGGAAACCTCTGGCATTGCTCATGTTAAACCTTCAAAGTTACTCCTACCAGGATTCACCAAAGCTAAACAGACTCAACATTTGAAGACTGCAATAAGTGGTTTTGAAGCAAGAGTGGTTACAGGAAAAGAAGCAAGAGATAAATCTGGATTGGGTAGTGCTGATGAAAGAAGAATACAGAACACAAACAATGATCCAACTTCTTTGAGTGAACCAGGTTTTGGAGCAACTCCTGAAAGATTGAATCAGCTTGAATCTATACAGATGGTTTACCATACCTTCTTGAAAGAACACATCTTGTTATATTTTATGACAGATGGAAGGGTATACCATATTAGGCAGAATGCTATACCACTGAAGTATTATGAGGAACTCGAACATGTTCTATTCTTATTTTAAGTGAAGAACAGATTAACAGATGGTGCTGCAAATTATTTGAAGACTCAAATTCAGAGACAGAAGAAGCTTTATTCTGTAAAGTCTGACAGCACATACTGTCCCAAGTACAGAGATCACAAGGGTGATATTGTCGAGATGAAGCCTAACTCTGCTAAGATTATAACTACCTTTTTGGGTTATAAAGCTGTGGAATTCAATCTTGAGTCTGACAAGGCATATTTGATCAGACTAGATCAAGGAAAGCTAGAATAAATGATCTCAGGACTACTATCTTTCAAATTGGTGAAGATACAGTTGAATTGAAGAATGCTAAAAGAAGGATGGTTAATGAACTTGAATATGCTGAGAGATGTTTGTTAAAGAACTATTGCAGAACAACTCCTAATATCAAAGAGATCAGTAATTGAAGCCAAGTCAAAGATCTACAACTGATTAAATTCTGATGTGTATATAGAATGAAGTTGTTATCAGAAGTTAAAAATGGTAAAGCTACAAGGACTGTAAGTTGTAGTTATCTAGTCAACTTCTCATGCATTTGTACTTAATGTTTTTGATATCATCAAATATCTGTTAAACTTGTATATTATGCTAATTCACAAGTTAGGGGAGATTGTTAGATATATTTGATAATATCATGACTAATATGATTTGTGTTTAGTTTTCAGATCTTACTTAACAGGATAAATCAGTACTTACTGAAAGCAGCACTTACTGGAAGTCAGAAGTTAATGATATCGGTACTTAAATTATCAGGAGATAATTATCAGAAGATGGATATTAGAACTTAAGTGCGGAAGGACGAACAGTTAAAGAAAGGCTGATTGTAAGGAAAGAAGATCAAGACAAACGCAAGAAGAGATATGCATGAAGAAGGAATTCTATGAAGAATAGAATACTTGGAAGAAAAGATAACTAGTTGATATATTTTAGGAAGTAGAATTATATTTCATATCAATTAGAGATTATCTTGTAACTGTCTAGTATATAAACACAGACATAGGGTTTACACTATATGTGTTATCATAATCAAAGTTATTATTGATTGTAACCCTAGTAGCTCTCGTGATAATCTGTTCATCACTGAGAGAGGACAGTTCCATATTGTAACAGAGTTTAATAAAGCTTGTTTTCTATTACTTGTGTTCTTTAATTCGATTTGATTGTGATAAACAATGTATTCAACCCCTTCTACAGTGTGTGTGACCTAACAATATGATTTGATGATTCCATCCTGTTGATAATATTTTTCTGGTCAATTTGATATATTATATGTCAAAAACCGAATTCAATAACATATAGAAATTGAGGTTTGATTTTTCTGAAAATTTAAAAATTAGGGTTATTAAATGTTCTTGAGTTAGAAATTTGGGGGTTTTCGATTCTGGGGTTATCAGCTGAATTTAATGATATGAACAGCTTCATGTTGAATTGTAGAATTGATTCATGTGTTTAGTTTCACCAAACGATTAATAAATCAGTTAAATCGAAATTTTATTTAATTTTGTTTTAATCATTTTTAATTTTAATTTTACAGATTATTTATAATATGTTTGTCAATTTTGATCATGGTGTTTGATTGTATGCTTTACAAGCTTTAATTCCATGTATAGCTTGATTGATTTGGTTAAGAAATGGACTGGTTCGTGATTTCGCCGGAACTCGGTTCAAGTTCGCCGGCTTTGCATAAGTTCTGACCGGAGAATGGATTTCCGGGACTGTCAGGATTAGCAGAGGCTCTATTCATGTTGATGAGAGTGATTGGAATGAAAACGATCTGAAAACCGGAACGATTCGTGTGGTTTTGGCAGTCAATCGAGGTTGGCCGGAACTGCAAGGGGCTGCCGGATTGTTTCCAGAATCCGGTCGGCGACCCGGCGGTTCTTGGCAACCCGTTTGCCGACCCGAAATCAGACCCGAGTTTGATCCATTTTTCCCAATCTTGTTTTCCAAATCATGTTTCTGAAAAATCATGTTTTAAAATAATTCAGAAATCTATTATTTAATTTCTAAAATTCATTTTTAATCCCTCAAATCATTATTTTTATTTCAAAATTCATTTTAAATTCAAAAAAACAAATCTGATTTATTTTGTTAATTAATTTTAGTTAGTTTTCAATTATTTTAATTAATCAATTGATTTAATATAAATTGATTAATTAACTTAATTAATTATTAATTAATTTTAATTGATTTAATAAATAGATTTAATTATTTATTCTTGATTTAAAAATTCTAAAAAATAATTTTGGAATTTAAAATATTATTCTAAAATTATTTTTAAGGCTCGATAATTATTATAAAAATATTTTAATAAAAATATTTTCAAGACCTAAAATCCCTTGTATATAAAGGACGTTTGTCTTGTAGATCATCCCGAGTCAATAATTGATCGATAAAATATTCTTTTTGACCCGATTTCAATTCTAAATGTATTAAGACCTATCTGTTGTCGATCCAACTTATGTGCTACATGAATTACGTGATTTATGTGTTATATGATTACATGCCCTATGTGTACGTGTTATGTGGATAATAAGTTAGTGTGTCTTCTAAACATTATCTAATTGAGATGTGATCTTTATCTGTTATTATCGGGCGGGTAGATAATAAGAATAAACGTATAGACTAGATAATTATATGTATATTGTCAGTTCATTGAATAATATTATTTATGATAGATGCACATAGTTCGAGGCATTCAAAGCCGGACATAAATTGTAGAAGTAAAGCCTGATAGCGTGTAGTAATGAAATGAGTGGATTCAACATAAAGATAAACCTAAGGAAGTAAATAATAAGAAAGGTCAAGTAGCCTGTCAGGAGGAATACAGATGCAACAAGTCTGCGTGATATGGCAGTTAGTTAAAGATCAATAGATTATCAATTGAGGCAAGTATTCCTAACCTTTCTCCTAAAATATTGCAAATATTTATTCGCTCCTATTCTAAGTTCAGAATAGTTAAATGTTTTATATTTCGCTGCAATTACTCTTATTATGCTAGATCTTTTCATTATTGTTCTTATAATTCGATTGCTCTCTTGAGCAAATACCCATTCGTTCGGGTTATTTGCGAACCCTGATTTGGGATGTTTTGAAATCAAAATGATTTGATATCAAAATACTCTACGGGCTGAACGGTTATTATGAGGACCAGTGATGAGCTGGATCATATGGGTCGGGGATGGACCGGACCCTTGGGCCATAGTGCCTGGGTACCTATATGTTGGTGGGTCTATGCAGTTGGGTATAGATCTACACTGTATCCTGACTGATCAGCAGGTTATAGTGCATATGTTGGTTTCTAGTGTCCAGTCTAATTTATTGTTGATCGCCATTAACGGCATTCCTTCCTGAGTAATTCATAATTACAAATCAAACAAAGAGTTGATTCAAAAAGATAAAACATTGAAACGATCACTGTTCTTTTATAGAAAAATGTGATTTATAATTAAAGGCCAATGAGGGCCAATATTTAGTTCGCTCAACTAGTTAAATATGTACAGATGTTTTTAAAATCATTCAACAATCGTTTCCAGGAGTTTTCTGATCTGATACCTGGAAACCATTTATAATACTTGCTGGGCATTTTTGGCTCACTCTTGCTTTGTGAACTCTTATTTCTTTCAGTATCAAATGAGAGCAAAGTGAATAGCTTTTAATAGACAGCAAAAGTGGTGAGATTCTAGCTGAAGAAATTTGGAGATTTCAGAGTGATCAATACAAGGAAATTAGTAATGATGTAATGAAATTATATCTAGACAATGTAATTTTAGAAGGTTAGATTCTTGTTTCATACTATAACCTGTAAGTGATCCTGAATATGAGGGGTTATCTGTATATTTATTTTAATATACAGGTTTTTATTATTATTTAGATTTGTGTAGTGACACCCAATCCTGACCCCGGATTTGAGAGATGTCGCGCCATGGCCCTATGACGAATTTCAATAGATTCATCCTGTTGAGAAGATGTCTCTAGTAATTGTTCAGTGGCCATTTCAAAGTCCATGTCCTATTGGGAGGACAAGGATGGGCTTTCAGGTGCCTCGGTATATGTTCTACTCTTCTTGGGAGGAGGCAGAGCTGAGGGTTCATTCAAATCTATAAACACATTACTTCTAACTAACCTTCTCGGTAACATTTTTGACAGTGGGGGAAAGTTTGAGATAGGTTGTGACTCTGTGTTTGGCTCTATGACCTGGGATTGAAGCTGTGGTTCTACAACTTCATGGTCAGCCCTATGAATCACTGGGGGTCTTACATCAGAAGTAGGAATAGTTTAAGATTCAGAAAGCATTACCTGCAGTGGAAGAGTATCTGAAGTCTGTGCCTGGGTGGCTTGTACCACTGGAGGTTGAGGTTGCTATTCATGACCGGGAAGAGAAAAAACTGGTAAAGGAATAAAGTCGGCCATGAAAGCAGATACAAGTACTGGAACTTGCATGAATTTAAAGGTTGTATTTTGTCGTGTGTAGATCTTTTTATTTTCCAAGGTGGTTCAGCTACTGATGAGTTTGCAAAAAGAGCCTTATGCTCAGGGGTCTGAAGGTGTTCTGCTATAAGCATAAGAAATTGAGGGTAGTAGCAAGAAACCTTACGAATCTTTGAATGATCGGACTTGGCTGTAGTGAGACGTTTGAGAATAATGGGTAAAAGTAATTTACCAAAATTGATCCTTTGATTGAAAACAACCGCAAGACCAATATACTACAAAGTGGAAGTGATGTTATGAAAATTGGATTTTGTGCAGTTGGCAAACACTTTGGAAAGTGTATCGAAGAAAATATCCCATTCAGAGACCAAATTGGACTTAGACAGTTTAGTCAAATTAATCACCCCCTGATAATGAATAGCATTGAAAAAGTTTGAAATCTCATTATCAGTGGGTAAATTAACAAAATTGTCCATTGGAAAATATAAAGCGCTATTGATAACTATTTCATCAACTACGTACTGTGTGTTTTCCACCGTGAATGAAAATGAATTAGAATCAGCGGCCAGAGTAGAAGTTGTGCAAATCAGTCTAAGCAAGTCGACATTTAATTGAACATTTGATTTAATAGCGGAGCTAACAATCGAATGATCATTTAAAAATCTAATCCACGGCTTAAATTTTTCAACATTACAATTTTTTGGATTAAAAAAACCAACATGATTATGTATGACAATTTGGAAATATTGAGCCATTTAAAATATTCAATAAAACACACAATTTCAGAATTTTAAGAATTAAATTAAGAAAATTTAAATTAAAAATAATTAATAATTTGAATTAATTCAATTATATCTAAAAAATTTAGAAAAAATATATCTTGTTGATTTTTATCCCACAAACACACTAGAAATGTCAGATTTTGCAAACACACAACACCATACCATTTTTAAGTCCAAAAGCGAATTGGGGTTTTTGAAAAAAAAATGAAGAACCCTGCCAATTCCAAATGAAAGATCTGATTTTAAGAAATATGGGCAACACTTCTGTATGTATACACGTGTATGTATATAACCAGAAGTGAAGTTTTGAGTGTACTGAGTAAGAACTCGAGCAAGGAATAACAAAGGCGATTGTGAGAGAGAGAAGCAGTTCGACTGTTTTGATTTAAAATAAGAGAGAGAGAGAGAGAGATATCTACAGATATGAGAGAAAACAAAAAAACGCCTAAGTAGTACAACTGGTATGACAATCCTGGATTGTCATACCGATTGTCATACCAGGCAAAAATAGGAATTTTAAACAAAAATAAAAATAAATAAATTGGAAAGACAGTCGGATAGTCATACCGATAGTCATTCCAGTACAAAATGAAAATAGAAAATAGTTAATTTATATTATATAAGTTTTATAACTGGTAAGACAATTGATTTTTATACCGATTGCTTGCCAGTATAAAACTATACTGAGAATTAAATAAAAATAACTAAATACTAATAAAACCAAAATAAACTGGAATGACCTTCAGTAAGACAATTTCAATAGTCTTGCCGATTGTCATTGCAGTTATACACACTGAAAAAAATATAAAAACACTTAATAAAATAGAAATGCAAAATACTTAAATAATATTTACAATTTCAGATAATACAAATAAAAACTTATATTAATATAGCAAAAATACAGAAAATATTTACAAATTAAAATATTCAGAAATAACTATATTTTAGTCCAAAATAGATTTCTTTTGAATTTTAGCAAATAAAATTCATAGAAAAATATTTTTAGAGAAAATAAAATATTCTAAAATATTAAAATTGATAAGTTGGATAAATAAATAAGATAAGATAATAAAATTACATAGAATAAACAAGAAATATGGTATAGATGATAAAATAAATTTGCGAATGAATTTTTCATTCATGAAAAATTCATTTATAAATTCATTCAAGAACAGATCTCAGATTTTAACTAGTTTAATCACTAAAACTATTCAACATACCCAATTTACCAACTAATCTGGTAAATGTGGATTTATCAAGAGATTTAGTGAAAATATCTGCTATTTGTTCTTCTGTTGGAACAAAAAATAGTTCAACAGTGCCATTCATGACATGCTCTCTAATAAAATGATACCTGATGTCGATGTGCTTGGTCCTCGTGTGCTACACAAGGTTGTTGGTGATGGCTATTTCACTTGTATTGTCACATAGAATAGGAATTTTGTTCAATACAGAGCCATAGTCCCGTAGCTGGTTCCTAATCCACAAGATCTGAGCACAGCAGCTTCCAACAACAATATATTCAGCCTCGGCCGTTGAGTTGGAAACTATTTGTTGTTTTTTACTGTACCATGAGACTAGCCTGCTACCTAGGAATTGACAACTCCCTGAGGTGCTTTTCCTATCAACAACACTTCCTGCGTAAACTGAATTTGTATATCCAACAAGGTTAAAACCAGATTCTTTAGGGTACCAAATACCTAGATTTGGTGTTCCCTTAAGATATCTCAAGATTTGTTTTACAACAATGAGATGAATATCTCTAGGATCCGCTTGGAACCTTGCACATAAGCATGTAACATATATAATATCTGGTCTACTTGTAGTAAGATAGAGTAATGAGCCAATCATACCTCTGTAGCTTGTGACATCTACCTTAATGGAGTTTTCACATGGTCCAAGCTTGACAGCTGCAGATGACAGAGTCCTTGCTGATGCAGAATCCTCTAGATTGTATTTTTTGAGGAGTTCCTTGAGATACTTGGATTGACAAATAAATATTCCATCTAACCTTTGATTTACTTGTAATCCGAGAAAGAACTTCAGCTCTCCCATCATGCTCATTTCAAATTTATTGTTCATTAACTCTTACAGAGACTATCATTAGTAGACCCAAATATTATATCATCCACATAGACTTGGACTAATATAGTATCATTCTTATGTTTTTTAGAAGAGAGAGTTTTGTCTATGACACCTCTAATAAAGCCATTTTCAATAAGAAATTCAGAAAGAGTGTCATACCATTTTCTCGGAGACTATTTGAGACCATAGATAGCCTTGAAAAGAAAGTAGAAAAAATCCAAATGATCTGGATCTTCAAAACCAGGAGGTTGCTCTACATACACCTCTTCATCCAGCTTTCCATTCAGAAAGGCACTCTTGACATCCATTTAATAAACTTTAAAGTTCGAGAATGTTGCGAATGCTAGAAATATCCTGATGGCCTCAAGTCTAGCCACTGGAGCATAGGTTTCATCATAATCAATACCTTCAGCTTGAGAATACCCTTTAGCTACCAGTCTTGCTTTGTTTCTTGTAACCATACCATCTTCATCTAGTTTATTCCTGAATACCCACCGAGTACCAACAGCTTTCTTGTGTGTAGGTCTAGGCACCAGTTTCCAGACTTGTTGATGTTCAAACTGATTGAGTTCATCTTGCATAGAAATTACCCAATCTGGATCAGTCAGTGCTTCCTCAATCTTCTTAGGTTCCATCTCAAAAAGAAATCCTGAGAACAGACATTCATTTTGAGTAGCACGTCTAGTTCTGACTCTAACATCTTGATCACCAATAATCAACTCAAAAGGATGAGCTTTATTCCAGACATTCTATCTTGGAAGATTTGATCTTGATGATTCTCCTTGAAATACATTGGGATGTTGTGTCCTACTAGTTGATCCTTCAGCATCTCCCCCTGAGTTGTTGCTAGGTTAACTTGATGATTCTCTGTCAATAACAGTGGTATCTCCATTTTTTCCAATGTTTCCATCACCATTACCTTGGGTATCATCATAATTAACAGGTTCTTCACCAGCAGCAACCTCAGGTTCTTGATCATTAAATGATTTCGAATCTAACATATCATCAAACTTCAGTTTCTCGGAAGGATCTTCAGTTCGGATACTTGGGAGTTTAGTGTCCTCAAATGTAACATTGACACTTTCAGTTACTCTGTGTTGATCAATGATATACACCATGTATGATCTTCTTCCATAACCAACAAAAATACCCTCATATGCCTTTGCCTCGAACTTGTTATGACGATCATCTCCATCCTTGAGCACGAAGCATCTGGCACCAAATACATGAAAGCATTTGATAGAACGTTTCTATTCATTCATAATCTCATAAGGAGTCTTCATGAGGTCCTTGTTGATTAGAGTTAGATTCTGAGTATAACATGCATTATTGACACTGCTTCAGCCCAAAAGTACATTGGAAGACCTGATTCACTTAACATAGTTCTTGCAGCATCAATCAATGTACGATTCTTCCTTTCTACCACTCTATTCTGCTGAGGGGTTCTAGGAGCTGAATATTTTCTGGTAATCCCTTTGTCTGTACAGAATCCATTGAGAAGTGAATTCTTGAATTCTGTTCCATTATCTGACCTTATCGCTCTAACAGGGACATTAGAATCTAACTCGATTAACTTGATATGATCAATCACGGCTTGTGGAGTTTCATCCTTAGAGTGAAGGAATAAAACCCACGTATACTTGGAATAGTCATCAACTATCACAAGACAGTAACACTTCTTTGATATCGAAAGAACATTAACTCCAAATAAATCCATGTACAATAACTGAAGAACGCCAGTTATGGAGGATGTGTCAGTGCCTTTGTATAACGACCCGTGTACTTTTGAATTATTTAAATATATAATTATGGAAGTGTTAAATAAATAAAGTATGTGTATAGTTTGTGTCAGCTCGATGTTGTTTTATTATTATTTATGTGTGATTAATGATGCATAGGGTCGTTCGTGTAATTGTTGATTGAGTAGTACTGAATTGTTTTCACTTTTAAAAAAAATGGATTTATTGCAAATTTATTTACAAATTTATTTGCATAAATACTGTAACTATCTTTAAAATTGTTTTTATGCTTTTATAATGAAAACATTTATTTTTGGGATTTAATAAAATTGAAAAATCAATATTTCATCAATTATTTAACCCTGTATGATTTTCTGATTGTATTTATTTGTAAAATATATATTTAATTCAGGAAATTTTTAAAAAATTATGAAACCTATATTTATTTAAGTTTGGAATATTCCGAGAATTTTAAAATTATTTTGGAAATTTTTGGGATTAATCTCACCAATGCGTTGATTCGTTTAATTGATAAAAACGGGTATAAATTGTGTTTCAGAAATTATTTGAAAATTTCAAAATTTATGTTTCTATTAATTTTAGGATATTTATAATATTTTAGGACTAATTTGGTAATTTTCTGAAATTATTTTAAATGCGACTTGATTCGTTAAATTCAAATTTTGAGTTTAAAAAACCGGATTTTTCGGGAAGGGGCAGGAGTCGTGTCTAATTATTATTGTTATGGGCTGATACCTGTCTAATTCATCAAAATTAGAGTACACATGTATAACCTCGTTGGTGGACAACAGAGAGGGATAAGAAAATTTGTACAAAAAAATAAATAAATATAAACCAATTAACTCCATCACTGTTTCTTCAACATCGATCTCTCTACAATCTCTCCTCTCGGTCTCGATCTCTTTCCGTGGAATCGAATTACTGAGAGCTTAATATCTCTCCCTCTAATCTCTGTTCTTCTCCCTTCTTTCCCAATACTCTTCTCTTTTCTTTTTCTTGGCCGGATGCTGCGTTTCCTGGTGGTGTCGCCGTTATTTTTCCGGCGTTACTCCGGTTATAGTCGGGAACCTGAAAGTGGAAGATGGACTAAAGATAACCTAGTGGTCAGTCGACGAGCTCAGTAGAGTTTCAACCAGAAAGACTTGAGTGTCGAAGTCGAATCCAATGGGATCTAGTGGTTGGACGTTAAAGCCTGAGCGACAGAGTCGGCTCAGAGTTGATCAGTAATAGTTATAAAACCTTGTAAGGCAAGTACTTCTGAACTTTCCTTCAAGATATCTGGCCAATATTTTCGAACTATTTCATAACATGTCGCTATTATTCAAAATAACTCATGTTTTGTAATGCAAGTGTTATAAACTATTTAACTTTGAACCCTGGTTTTTCTTGATCTTGAGCCATAAGCCTTATTCTTTGTAAACCATCCTTTGTTGATCCTCAGACACCAAACCACACAAATATGATACTACATCCCAAATGTATAACTACCAAACACCAAACATTGAAATAAAATTGTGTGAAGACACAGAAACTTTTATACTCCAACCATTATTTATAACATCAAAGAACTATACCTCGAAAAACCATTATTTGTCTAATACTTGATCCTTTTACAGGGTAAAAACCATTTCTCACACATACCTTGATATACCCTTATGATACTCATGAATCGTATTACGCTTTTGTACAAATGCTTTATCAATGCTGATGATGATCTTGCTTATGCATTGTTTATTACACTGAATTATTTTAGAATTGGATAGTTTTCTTATGTGGACAAGATTCGTGGTCGAATTAGGCCAATGTGTGCCTTGGATCCTGTAATTAGAGCAGTGTTGTGTGCTTTGCTTGGGGTTAGTGCGTGACTGATCAGCAGCCTAACCTTGTTTTTAAAACTTAAAATGAATATCCAATTCTAATGATTAGTTAAAAAGAAACTTGATTCATCTGAATCATCTCACTTGATCATTGTTTAACCTCAGTTATCATTATTATGACTTGCTGAGCTAGTTAGCTCACTCTTGCGAATCTTTTTATGTATTTTACAGTTAAAAAAGGATACGGTTGATAGCGAGGTTTCCCAGTTCAATGTACGAGCTAGGATTCCAGATTGAGTTGGATCGAGCTAGCAGAAGCTTATGGAGGTAGTGAGATAGTAAGAATAATTTTATTACCAGTTGTAAGTTAAATTAGTTGGGATTTGGTACGTTGTAATAAAAATTAATGTTGTGGCTTGTTTTCATATTTAAACCTGTTGCGATCCATGGTTACATAGAGCAGGGTCATTGTAATTAATATTTCATATACAGGTTGATATATTTTGTTTGTGTTATGGACCCCAAACTTCTGACCCGGGTTTGGAGGGCGCCACAGGTTGGTATCAGAGCTATAGGTTATAAGTCACTGAAACAAGCCTATATTGTCGGGATTGGGTAGAGAGTTAGGAATATGAATAGGAAATAGAAAGATAAGACGTTGTGAGGTTGAGTGCGATGGTATAGTAGGTCTCCGGCACGGTTCGTATTGCGATTCGGGATTCTCAGCTTGCAACGTGATTTCCTGACAACGGCAATGGCAGATCTTGATTTCCCGGTGTCATTTGATTGTTTGGAGCGTTCAGTTCGAGGATCGTCATCTTCTCTCAGATTGGATTTGCACCTTGTTCCTCCACCAGCATTAATGGTACTACCTTCTGTTATAACGGTTGTACTTCTTCAAGCTATTCTACGCTAATTTTCCACCTCTTGATACGAGATTACCTATTCAAGGACCTCCATCTATTTATTCTTGCTTTACTGGACATTCGGCTGTGAGTGTATCTCTTTAGTTTACCTTACATCCTATTCTATACCCCCAGTTTAGAACTTATCCTATGAAGCGATTGTACCTACGAGGATGGATTCGAGAGCTACAGTAAATGGTGAGCGCTTGAGATATAAATAAAGGTGAGAAGAAGTTTAGAGAGGAGATTTAAGTGTTTCAGAGGATAGCTGTTATCGGGTTAAAAGAAGCCATTAGTGACTAAGCCACCCGTGAATAATTATGGGATGAATTAGATGAATTTTGAAAGAGTTAGAGAGAAAGGTATAAATCTGGAATTTTTGATGGAATAAATGATGGTGCTATGAAAAAATGCGATATGTAAAGTAGTGATGTGATGTGATACGAGCAAACTTTGTTCAATGAAATAGACTTGTTGACTATTGGATAGCATGTTCTACTTAACTACTGCAACGATAATGTCGGGAGTATTACCAGTATGTGAGCCTTGATGTGAAGCTACGAATAAGATAATGTGCGACAACAATTGAAGTTTCGTCGATTAAGGAAGGTAAAGTGGACACGATGAAGGAGAAAAGGTATATTGAAGTGAATGGACCTTTATATGATCGTTCCATTAATTTGGTACCTTGTTATAGGTCGGAAGGACAACAACCAACTCATATAGTAAGGACAACCAGGTTTGTGATTTTCCAAACTTTTTAAACAAGTTTTCGAAAAAGATTTTCCTTTACAAATTTCTAAAAGCCTTTTCGAATAAAATGATTTTTAAACATTGGTTGTCAAGTTACTACTTGAGTTTCTTGTTTGTTAGAAAGCCCAGATTACCTGGAAGGATGTTGTTATTCCTAGTGGACTAACAATGAGATTTACAGAAGGGGGGTTGAATGTAAATCTCAAAACTTTTTCAAGTTTTGAGCAGTTTATGAAAGTTGTGTGTTCAAGAAGAACAAGTGTGTGAATTGCTTTAAGCTAATACAGACAGATATATATTCAAGCACAAATGTAAAGAACACAACAGACCTTAAAAACTTTTCTGGTGGATTTGTTGTTCCACCAGAGATGGTATTTTAGAAAATCTGTGATTAAACAATGTTGATCACAGCTGCATCCTAGTACAAACTAGATGAATTTTCTCTCAATATTTTTCTAAACAGCTCTGGAAAATCTCACTTCTAATTACTAGCTTCTACTTGGTTTATATATTACCAAGTGTACAAGTGAAGAACAATATAAAATACAGTAATAAAATAAGATCTTCACTTGCTTCTTTTCCTGTTCACTCCAGTACTTTGTTGACTATTGCATCTTTGTACTAGAGAAGAACGGCTGCTTTTTCTGTTGTTCCTGAAATTCGGCTACCACATCTCAGTTGTCTCTATCAACCCATGTGCCTCTGTTTGTAGGTACAACTACCCCTTATCAACGGCTAATCATCAGAACATCCGTTGAAGCTTTCATCCGTTGATGCACTCATCCGTTGAAGGATGTTATCCGTTGAAGCTTTCATCCGTTGATGCACTCATCCGTTGAAGGATGTTATCCGTTGAAGCTTTCATCCGTTGATGCACTCATCCGTTGAAGGATGTTATCCGTTGATGACTTTATCCGTTGAAGCTTTAGAGACATCCGTTGAAGCTTAGCTTCTCATCCGTTGAAGGTCTTTAAGTCATCCGTTGATACCACTTCACTTATACAAAATTACAAGGCATGAAGTATTTACAATTGGCCTTCCTATCTGCATATCATCTAGTAGTCAACATGACTCATAGTTTCTCTCAACTTCCAAGAATTACATTTTAAATACAGAGACTGAAATATGCTACAACACTAGACTTATTTCTAAGTAAAGCTACACCATCAACGGATAGCCAAAGTGGTCTTATCCGTTGAGGCTACAGACACTAAATTTCTACTTAAGTATTTTGTTAAACATATCATCAAACTAATGCACATACATTCCTAACAATCTCCCCCTATTTATGTCTATAAGAATTGTAGGCATAAATTCAGGGTTAACTTGATGATAACAAAACACTTAACAGATATATGAATTGAAACTAAGTAGAAATTTAAAAATGCTGCAAAAGTGTATGTACTAGGAGATAATTGAAGATTTACAGTGTTTCCAAGGACACTCCTTTAGTCTGAGCAAATCATCTTTTTCTTCTTTGTTCCCTGGTTTTCTTTCCTAGCCTTTTGTCATTTTCCTCAATTTGGAGTTGGAGTTGTCTGAAGAATTCAGCTTCATCTTCAACACTGACATCCAACTTAGATTGCATTTCTTTGAGAGTTTCATTGCTGGCAATCTTGAGTTGGTCTTCAAGTCTGAAAAATCTTCTGACTCCTTTATCATCTCTAAATTCCATCAACCAATGAGGTGATTTGAGAATTTTCATTTCCCTTTCTTGAATGAGTAAAGTCCTGGGTAAAGCATTGGGCTCCCTCCAAGTTTTCCTTATATTGGCTATCTTGTTGAGAATTTCAGTCTTGGCAGTTCTGGTAAAGCCAGAATCCTTTTGTATAGCTGAATAGACTCTAATCAAGGTAGAGTAGCCTTCATCCAGAATCCTGTGGAGAGGCCATGTTCTTTCCCCAGCTCCTTTATATCTGAACACTAATCTCTCTGGTAACTGTCTGTAGGCAGCTATTCCCCTTACATCCTCCAGCTCATCCAGATAGAGTTCAATGTCTGAAATTTCTTTTATGTCACAGATGTGAACATAATCATCTTTAGAAATGGGTGACTTAGGCTTAGGTTTTTGTTTTTGAGTGAATTTCTTAGAGGTTATGGGAGGTGTAGATTTTGGTTTTCTTTTCTGTTTCTTTGGTAGTGGAAGAGTGGTTAGAAAGGTAGGCAATTTGATAGTGTCCCAATCAATAGGTTCCTCTTTTGGAATGATTGGTTCACCATGGATGTTTATTGTGGGATCAGCAACAAGGGGTTCAGGTATGGAAGGTAGTGGTTTAGATATAGATTTGGTTATTTCAGTGTTATCTCCACTCCTTTTATTGCCTTGGCCTTTCTTCTGTTTCCCTTCTGCCATTCCTCTCTTTCTTCCACACTCTCACCAAATATACTCCCTAAAACCTCATCTAGGTTTGTAGTCTTGTCTTCACCCCTGACTTCAATCCCTTTTTCTTTTTCAACTAGACTTGACTTTAGCTGTTGTTCAAGCTTTGCTTGTGCTCTTTTGTCAGCCTTTAATTGCTTGTCTTCTTCCTTCTTGGCTATTGAGAATTTGGGATGTCCTTGCATCACACATATGCTCTTTCCCTCTCTAATGATAATAGCTCTATTTCTCCTTACAGCCTCATCCATGGTCTTTTTGAGATAAGCAATACTTCTGCCTAAAATCTTGTTCTCATCAGCTTTTGGAGGAGGAAAGTCCACTTCTTTTAAAGGATTCTTTGTTGAGTCCTTATTGGATCTTTCATTGGGCTTGAGAATTATAGCTTGTAGTTCTTTGGAAGAAGCTTCTCCATCCTTATGACTCCCTACTGGCATGAGCTTCCATGTTGATTGGTTCAATTTTTGTGCTGTATTTCACAGATGTTGATTTGTCTTGTGTAGAACCAAACAACAGTTGCAACCTTTCATCAATTCTCCTCCTTTGCTCTTTCACTTGAATTTCAGCTGCTGCTAGCTGAATCAAATCAATTCCATCAGGCTTGCCCTTGATTTGAATGATTGGAGAAGTAGTGATGGCAGGAAACTAGCACTTTAGATATGTTGACTTTTGTAGATGGCTCTCCTTCCCCTTCCCTTTTACTCTCCCCCTTTTGTTATCATCAAGGAGAGGGGTCAAGCCTTGTGCTTTGCCAGCTGCATTAGGAGACTGGTTTGAGATTGTTGATTGTGAAGAATGGTGGCCACAGAATTTTCAATAACTTGAACTCTGTCTTCTAACTTGGCCAACCGTT